>NC_084820.1:34880841-35151972 GCF_958449725.1 Rosa rugosa
GTGATAGGAGCATTTTAATGCGACGTTTTAACTACATTTCCTTACATTTCTTGCGTCATTTCCTTAGTAAAACTCTGTTTAGGAAAGTTTCCATTCTTTGATTGGGAAAGTTCCTATTTGTAGAAAGTTTCCATTTTTCTTAGTTTCTATTTTCCATTTTTAGAAAGTTTCTATTCTTGTAGTTTTCATTTCTCATTTCTGGCAAGTTTCTATTTTTTCATTTTTAGTAACTTTCTATTTTTCATTTTTGGTAAGTTGCTATTTTTCAAATTAGGAAAGTTTCTATTTCTCATACTAGTTTCTATTTTCAGGACCTCCGAGCTAGAAAGTGGAAATGAACTCACAAATGGAAAGAGGAGCCTGCGAACATCAAGACAAACAAATATGAGAGAAAACGGTCCACACATTTGAGCAGAAATGAAGAAACAAGCTTTCCTAGTGCAACCAGGAAACCCTGCGAAATGGAGGAGAGCTTACCAATGAAGTTTCCAACGCAACTATGAAAAGAAATGAAGAAAATAAAGTGTTGTGACGTTGGAAGATGACATGGCATAGAAGTGACGCATGGAGGCCCAAAAACTCTCAAGACTTGTTGGATTTTTGGCTAATTGGATAAAAGCCCACCAAAGCCCATGGAACTAGGGTTTGTGACGCAAACCCTAGCCCTAAAGATGTTTTGCCGTGAATTTGCAAGAGAGAAACAAGGAGTTGGCGTCCAAAAATCAGAAATTAAAAGGAGATATTCTAGGGAGATTTTCTAGGGTTATTTTTATGGAAATACATCAAGAGATAAACCCTAGAATATCTTTTGCCGTCCAAAACAAGAGGAAAAGGAGGAATTGCCGTGATATTCATGAAGAAACCCTAGAGAATTCGGCAAAGAGAGATTCTAGGGGAGAGTTTTAAGGAAAGCCAAAGTGTGGAGACCAAGAAAAGCTCAAATGAAGTCTAGATACATTCCTACATTCCCTAAAGAGTTTTGGCCGAATTTAAAGACAGAAAATCAGAAATTATCTCAAGAATTTCGGCAAGAAAATCAAGGGAAATATTCTAGGAAATTATGTGATTGGTTGAGACACCTCATAGGGCTTATGTGGCAAGAAGTCATTGGAGGAAATTATGTGGAAGTGCAAGCAATTGCCGTGAGCTTTTCTAGGGTTTTGGACGGCATGGAGACCTAGGGGCCGTCCCCTATATATTCCTCTCTTCTCCCAACGTCAAGGAGTTCCCACTTTGGCGTTTTACAACTTTAGAAAAAATCAGAAAACTCTCTCTAGCTTAGCCGTGTTCTTCTCCATCCTCTAGGGCAACCACGAAGTTCAAGCAAGGCCAAGGAAGAAGAGGACAAGCCGTGCACATCATCCATCACCATCCTTGAAGATTGCTTTCGAAATTCAAGAGACCATTCATCCCATCTCCATCTCTTGGTGTAATCCGATTCTCCTTGTAACCTTTGCTTTGTAATTTTCGTTGGTTATGCCCTAGTTGACACATGTGTTTGAACAAGTTTCGAATTCTGAAATTCTATGATTAATTGTTAATTTTCAGATTCATGTTTTGCGATTTATGGTTGCTTATGTGTGAGTGTTTGATTAAATTTGCATGATAGATAACTTTTGTATTTTAATCTTATGTGGTTGCAAACACCTAGGGTTTTTATATAATTGGTGCTACGAATTTAAGAACATGAATCAACTTTTTGGTTTTGTGTCTTGAATCAATAAGTAGTAAAGGTTTTGTACAAAAACCGAATTTAATCAAAGAAGATTGCAATTAGGTGGACTTTTTCATACTAAGTTGCACATTTGAATTGATAGCCTTTCTAGATGCTTAATGCGTTAGACATGTATGATTGACTAGCTTTCTAGGGCTTGAATGCATGTTTGATAGGATTAGTCTATGTGCTTTCGCTTAGATTAATTAGCGTTGAAAGTAAAATATGGGAAATTGTTTGCTTTGAACGTTTCACATGATCAATTCCTCTTGCATGACTATGATGAACAATGATGAACTTGAATTAATTTTAATCATATGTTTCGATTTTGATCTTTGTTCTTTCATTCCCTCTTTATTTTTATGTTTTGCATTTTAATTGTTTTATTAACTTAGTTTTAATTTCAGAAAAACCAAAAATCCCCCCTAATTTCGTGTACAATGTCTATAATTGTAAATATCTTTGTGAATATTATACTTTGTTTTAATTTTAATTGTTTAATTGTTTGACAATGACAGGTGTACCCTCAATCCCCGGAATAGAACGATCCCTATTTATTCTATACTACTAATGACATTTCAGGGTTAAATTATGCGCTTGCTTTGAGCGCATCAATTTTTGGCGCCGTTGCCGGGGATTGAAAAATCATTTGCCATATTGTGAATAATTGTTTTGTTTATATTGTTATCGAAAAAAAAAAAAAAAAAAAAAAAAAAATTTTGCTTGTTAATTTTGTAATTGTCGAAAATTAGATAATCAATTACTTAGGTTGTTATTTATATTGTTGAATACTAGTTTAATTGTGAGTTGTAAATTAAAGAAGGAATAGGTGAAGTCGTGTTTATTAATATTGGCCTAAACCCCTTATTGGTACCTAGTTCAGGTCCCTTAAGGTTGAGGGCGGCCTTTATTAACATTCATTGAACTGTCTAACACACTTAGGACCTTTTACATCCTAGTAAGAATATCCTATGTGAGATGGTGTCTAGGAAGGGGACAACGTTCATGACGGGTTCTGGATTCAGAAGTGCTTACAAATGGGCGTAAACCTCAATGAGGGAGTAGCCTATGCCAAAATGGATCCTACCTCTTGTGTTCGCCCTCCCCTACCTGGCCATTTCAGTAAGGTTGCCCAACGGATGTAGGAGGGACTTTGTGTCTAGACGATTATACTTGGGCCGCATGTCCACTTGATTTACCGCTTGGAATTAAATTTGATATCAATAGTATTTATAACAAAAGAAAATGTAAGAAATTGTTGTGGCACTTAAGGTATATTGGATTAAACATAATCTTGGAAGGGTAGCTGTTTCAGCCCCATTGCACAACGAGATTCCCTGTTCCCGTACCTAAGTGTTGAAAATAATTGTAAATAAAAGAAAAAAAAAAAAAAAAAAAAAAAAAAAAAAAAAAAAAAAAAAAAAAAAAAAATAATCGGAAAAAGAAAAAAAAAAAATAATAATAATTGTGAATAGTGACGTTTTGTACATGTGTTTTGTGTGAAAGTTTTGTGTGTAATTTGTCTAATATACTTGTAAAGAAAAAGTAAAAAAAAAAAAAAAAAAAAAAAAAAAAAAAAAAAAAAAAAAAAAAAATTTGATTTATAAATGTTGTTAATTATTTGATTGTTATAAGTGTGTAAAATCGTATGAGTAGACAAGGGCCCTTTTGTTAATATTGGCCTTAACCCTTCATTGGTACCTTTCTAAGGTCTTATGAGGTTGAGGGCGGCCTTTATTAGCATTAGGAGAACAGTCTAACACATGAGTACTTTCCAAACTGAGTAAGGGGCATTACAGATGGTGTCTTAGGTTGAGACCCTGGGTGATGGGTTCAAATTGGATCTCAGAGATACTATAGACTGTGCGTAAACCACAATGTGGAAGTAGCCAATAGGGGCGTAAACCTCAATGAGGGAGTAGCCTCCGTAGTATCACCAAAATGAGTCCTCCCTCTCACTTACCTCTTAATCTGGCTATCTGGCCTTCTGAAACCACGGAAAGAGACTTATGTCTAGGCGACTATCCCTATATCGTAGCTCACCAATAGTAGTGGTTTCTATTGGGCTCGACTTACAACTTGGAATCAATTGAGTTATTAACGATGTTTATAAGTTCTAAAAAAAAATAGTAATAAAATACTTGTACATACCCTTCACATGTAAAGTGCCTTGTTTTTACTTCTCTTACTTGTACAAAATGTAAGTCTCTTTTGTTGCATTGTGAATAGTGACGTTTTTGTATGAAAATATTAACTTGTATTTTGTTTGTTTTCGTAAGTTACTCACTTTTGTACATCTTAATGTTGTTCAGGAATTCCATGAATGTCCGAGTCCTCTAAACTCCCTACCATACGAGAGATTGAAGAAAGACTTGCTCGTTTGAAGAATCCTCCACAACTTGAGTACAGAAGACCTTCTCCCTTGCAATTCAAGCCATATACATTCAACGAGCAAGGGAAAAGAATCTTAGATCCTTCAGAGGAATCCACATCACCTACACCAACTCCATCTCCACCACTTTCACCATCACCTTTGATTTCACCTAACTTACCATCACCACAAATTACTTCCCCTCTTTCACTTTCACCACCACTTACACCACCACCTGAAGAAGTTCAAGAAGAGAGAATGGCATCCATTAGGGAACTATCCACAGCAACAGTCGAGGGAGGACCCCCTACAGGCATTGTGTACCCTGCCCCTGCAGCAGGAAGACAAGCAGAGTTTGAACTGAAGAGTGGACTATTGCACCAACTCCCTATTTTCCATGGACTTCCTATGGAGGACGCCCACAAGCACCTTAGGGCATTCCAGGTTGTGTGTTCTAACATGAAACCACAAGGAGCAGATGAGAACATTCTGAAGATGAAGGCATTTCCATTTTCCTTAGCTGACAGAGCCAAAGATTGGCTATATGAGATTCCTGCTGGACGTATCACCTCTTGGGAAACAATGAGGAAGGCCTTCTTGGAAAAATACTTCCCAGCTTCAAAGGTCATCACACTTAGGAAGAAGCTCAGTGGAATTGAACAAGCCCCAGATGAGTCCTATTCTGCCTATTTTGAGAGGTTCAATTCCTTACTTGCGCAATGTCCTCAACATCAGATGAAGGATGAGACCCTCCTTACTTGCTTTTATGAAGGACTCCTACCTTTGGAAAGGCAAATGCTTGATGCTGCAGCTGGAGGAGCTTTTGTGGATAAGTCACCTGCTGCTGGGAAAGAACTTATTGAAAATCGTGCCCTCAACACTCAACAGTATGAAGGTGTGAGACAGACCACTCGTAGGGTCAATGAGGTGAGCACCAGTCCTGCCATTGCGGATCAATTGAGCAAACTCACCCTTCTTGTGAACAAGGTAGCGACTACTCAAGGCCATGGAGGATCTTCTGCTTGTGGGGTATGCTTTACCCAAGGACATCCTACGGATCAATGTCCTCAACTAAGTGAGAATGGTGGTTGGGAGTCTGTGAATGCCATAGGAGGCTATCAAGGGAACCAAGGGGGTCCCCAACGTCCAAGGTATGATCCATATTCGAATACCTATAACCCTGGATGGAGGGATCACCCCAACTTCAAGTGGACCAACAATGAGAATGTTCAGAATCCTCTTGGTGGGAGTTTCCAACGTCCTCAAGGACCTTCATTTCAAGGACCTTCTTTTCAAAGGCCTTACATGCCTCCTCAACACAACTCAGGGAATTCAAATTCCCACTATGATAAGACTATTGAGGCATTGACTAATTCCACTCAGGCATTGACTAGTGCCACACAGACTTTGATGCAAGGACAACAGACCCACACCAAGGACATTGCTGAACTCAAAAAGCAGATGGGACAAGTGGTGGACTCATGACCAAGTTTCATGAAACTGGTAGGCTTCCGAGCAACACAATTCCAAACCCAAAAGGAGGCTCTGAAGGCCCACCCAACTGAGGACGAGAGGAAACCAAGTCTAGGCTGAAAGACTATAAACATTAAGCGCTGCTTGGGAGGCAACCCAATTCAGAAGTAGCTGTGGAGGAGCCTTCAACGCAGATTTGCTCTTTTTCCTCCCTACTTCTTTATTATATGCTTTTTGTTTTTCTTTGAACTTTCTTTTCGTAAATTTCATCCCTATATGCTTAAGTGTTTCATTGCATGCTTATGATTGATTACATTGAGGACAATGCAATATTTAAGTGTGGGGGAAGGGATTTACATTTTTGTTTTGAGTCATATATATTGGAAAATACAAAAAAATCGAAAAAATGTCATAAAAATAAAAATTTCGTTGCTTTTGTTTTTGTTTTGAGTCTTAGGATGCCCTTTCAACTGTCTAGGATGATTCTATATCTCTGAAATCACAAAAATTGAGATGACTTAAAATGGTATTCTTTGGTTAATTGAGATATATGAAAAATATATGCCTTGTAGTGGATATGGATCTCGTAACTTGGTACAGAATATAAGCATGTTAAGATGAGTTTTGATTCATATAAACCCATGTGAGATAATTGAACCATGTTCCTTTTTCTTGGAGTGAAATGAAAAATATATTCTTAATTTCTTGGCGATGTTTTGATGATCTCATTATTCTTTCATCTTGATTGACTACTTGCCATAGATGAAATTTGATGGACTAGAGAATGCTAGAATTCGCTCTTGTGCTTGTTGAGACGTTATATCAATACATGGCCCTGATTCTGGAAAGGATAGAGGCACCCTAGGAATTACCACCATTGCCAAATGAACCTGTGTCCCTAATTGTGCCCGTCGTGGGACTCCCCTAGATAAACCCCTTTGAGCCTACGTTAAGCCTTTTCTTTCATCACCCTTAAAATCTTTAACCTAAGCCTTAGTATAGCTATAACCCCACCCTTTGTCCTAAGGACTTAGTGGAGCTAAATTGAGACTTTACTTGAAGATTTTTGACGTCAATTTTGAAGAATAAGAAGAGGTGAAGGTTCAAGTGTGGGGGTAAACTTGTCCATGAACGAAAAATGTATGAAAAAGCCGAGAAAATGAAAAGAAAAGAAAAATGTACACGGCTAGAAAAGAAAAGAAAGAAATATCTATGGATTTTAGTCCCCCATACTTAGTGATTTTGGAGTTTGCTTTGAATTGAAGGCCCACTACAGAAAAATTTGGCCTTTGTCCATTTCACTAGAGTCAAGGGAAGTTTACATTGAAGATTGGGCCCAACATGAAGACATTAGGCCCTTTTATGTTACCTCTAGGGGAAAGTGACGTTTTTGCAATGCCTTGGTGGAATATTTCGAGGTCTCTACATTTACATGTGCTCTGCTAGGTTTTTAGGACACTTTGATAAATCCTTACCTTTCATTTCTTTAAACCTTGAGCCTTGACCCCATTACAACCCTTGAGAAGACCTTCTTGATCCTTAAGATGGGACAGCCTTTGATGTGGAGATGAGTTACAAGAGTTGAACCTAT
Source organism: Rosa rugosa (assembly GCF_958449725.1). Classification (NCBI taxonomy): domain Eukaryota; kingdom Viridiplantae; phylum Streptophyta; class Magnoliopsida; order Rosales; family Rosaceae; genus Rosa; species Rosa rugosa. Next base: position 34,887,991 of record NC_084820.1, read on the forward strand.
GGCAGTCCATTCGTGCAAGTAGTTGATATCCTTCATGAGATCTTTAAAGAAAATTATACTTGTGCTTTCGTTTCTTGCATTATGTGATATACTTGCTATCTTTCACATATACTTGAGTGTATAAGCTTTTAAGCATTGCCATGATCTGAGAGAAGAAAAGAGTGAATATACCTTGTGAGGAATTGAATCAAACTTGTTTGAAGCATGCTTAACAGAAACCATCACCATTGTTCCAACCAAGTCCTACTTGTGTATATGTGAATTATGTGTTTTAATTAACCCTCGAATGCCTAAACATTTATTCTTGGTAAAGTGCTAATCTTGGTGTTGTGAAAGTAAGAGATTGCTGAGACAAATAGTTGAAGGGCAATAGAGTCTTTGTTTGTTTGAGTCTTTAATTTTCGTTGAGTCTTAGTGTGTGTCTTTGTTTGATTTTGCTAAGGGACTAGCAAAAGCTAAGTGTGGGGGAATTTGATAGGAGCATTTTAATGCGACGTTTTAACTACATTTCCTTACATTTCTTGCGTCATTTCCTTAGTAAAACTCTGTTTAGGAAAGTTTCCATTCTTTGATTGGGAAAGTTCCTATTTGTAGAAAGTTTCCATTTTTCTTAGTTTCTATTTTCCATTTTTAGAAAGTTTCTATTCTTGTAGTTTTCATTTCTCATTTCTGGCAAGTTTCTATTTTTTCATTTTTAGTAACTTTCTATTTTTCATTTTTGGTAAGTTGCTATTTTTCAAATTAGGAAAGTTTCTATTTCTCATACTAGTTTCTATTTTCAGGACCTCCGAGCTAGAAAGTGGAAATGAACTCACAAATGGAAAGAGGAGCCTGCGAACATCAAGACAAACAAATATGAGAGAAAACGGTCCACACATTTGAGCAGAAATGAAGAAACAAGCTTTCCTAGTGCAACCAGGAAACCCTGCGAAATGGAGGAGAGCTTACCAATGAAGTTTCCAACGCAACTATGAAAAGAAATGAAGAAAATAAAGTGTTGTGACGTTGGAAGATGACATGGCATAGAAGTGACGCATGGAGGCCCAAAAACTCTCAAGACTTGTTGGATTTTTGGCTAATTGGATAAAAGCCCACCAAAGCCCATGGAACTAGGGTTTGTGACGCAAACCCTAGCCCTAAAGATGTTTTGCCGTGAATTTGCAAGAGAGAAACAAGGAGTTGGCGTCCAAAAATCAGAAATTAAAAGGAGATATTCTAGGGAGATTTTCTAGGGTTATTTTTATGGAAATACATCAAGAGATAAACCCTAGAATATCTTTTGCCGTCCAAAACAAGAGGAAAAGGAGGAATTGCCGTGATATTCATGAAGAAACCCTAGAGAATTCGGCAAAGAGAGATTCTAGGGGAGAGTTTTAAGGAAAGCCAAAGTGTGGAGACCAAGAAAAGCTCAAATGAAGTCTAGATACATTCCTACATTCCCTAAAGAGTTTTGGCCGAATTTAAAGACAGAAAATCAGAAATTATCTCAAGAATTTCGGCAAGAAAATCAAGGGAAATATTCTAGGAAATTATGTGATTGGTTGAGACACCTCATAGGGCTTATGTGGCAAGAAGTCATTGGAGGAAATTATGTGGAAGTGCAAGCAATTGCCGTGAGCTTTTCTAGGGTTTTGGACGGCATGGAGACCTAGGGGCCGTCCCCTATATATTCCTCTCTTCTCCCAACGTCAAGGAGTTCCCACTTTGGCGTTTTACAACTTTAGAAAAAATCAGAAAACTCTCTCTAGCTTAGCCGTGTTCTTCTCCATCCTCTAGGGCAACCACGAAGTTCAAGCAAGGCCAAGGAAGAAGAGGACAAGCCGTGCACATCATCCATCACCATCCTTGAAGATTGCTTTCGAAATTCAAGAGACCATTCATCCCATCTCCATCTCTTGGTGTAATCCGATTCTCCTTGTAACCTTTGCTTTGTAATTTTCGTTGGTTATGCCCTAGTTGACACATGTGTTTGAACAAGTTTCGAATTCTGAAATTCTATGATTAATTGTTAATTTTCAGATTCATGTTTTGCGATTTATGGTTGCTTATGTGTGAGTGTTTGATTAAATTTGCATGATAGATAACTTTTGTATTTTAATCTTATGTGGTTGCAAACACCTAGGGTTTTTATATAATTGGTGCTACGAATTTAAGAACATGAATCAACTTTTTGGTTTTGTGTCTTGAATCAATAAGTAGTAAAGGTTTTGTACAAAAACCGAATTTAATCAAAGAAGATTGCAATTAGGTGGACTTTTTCATACTAAGTTGCACATTTGAATTGATAGCCTTTCTAGATGCTTAATGCGTTAGACATGTATGATTGACTAGCTTTCTAGGGCTTGAATGCATGTTTGATAGGATTAGTCTATGTGCTTTCGCTTAGATTAATTAGCGTTGAAAGTAAAATATGGGAAATTGTTTGCTTTGAACGTTTCACATGATCAATTCCTCTTGCATGACTATGATGAACAATGATGAACTTGAATTAATTTTAATCATATGTTTCGATTTTGATCTTTGTTCTTTCATTCCCTCTTTATTTTTATGTTTTGCATTTTAATTGTTTTATTAACTTAGTTTTAATTTCAGAAAAACCAAAAATCCCCCCTAATTTCGTGTACAATGTCTATAATTGTAAATATCTTTGTGAATATTATACTTTGTTTTAATTTTAATTGTTTAATTGTTTGACAATGACAGGTGTACCCTCAATCCCCGGAATAGAACGATCCCTATTTATTCTATACTACTAATGACATTTCAGGGTTAAATTATGCGCTTGCTTTGAGCGCATCATTGGGAAATCTTATGAGCGAATTTGAGAGTAACTCATAAGTGTCTACATATATATATGAGAGTGAGTGATCTTATGAGCTAAATTGAGAGTAACTCATAAGTGTCTATATATATATATGAGAGTGAGAAAGTAACGTGGGTTTGTGGTAGTCTTGAAATCTAATAAATCAACAGTTCTTTCTTGTTTACTCATACTGGCTGTAAAAAGCTTACCGGGTTTTGTGTTGTTGCAACTCCCGGTACACTATTCAAATTGTGTAGCGGGTAATCCTACAGGACAGGAGAACCAGGACGGTGATCGTGCGGTTAGAGCAATTGTTAGAGTTTTACAACAATTGTAAGTTGTGAGGTGTGTTATGCTCATTTGAGCTTTATAATATATTGTGAGAGTGAATTGTAATAATGAACTCGAAGTTTCGAGATTTGGTTTTTTGTAATTGTAATTATTCAGGTTTCGGATTTGAATTTATTATTCAAAATTCGGGGCGTGACAGTTTGGTATCAGAGCGTAAGGTGCATATTTGGTGATGTGTCAATACCTTCCGAGTGATGGCCCGTCTGCAGCGGATCCCCATCGTGTGCTCTTTGGTATTGGCTAAGTCATTGGGTATGCGTGAGTGTTGGGAGTTGTTTAGGCCGCTAGGTCGTTTAGGGAACGTGAATACATTCCCTATAGTATTGACTTGGTTAATATGAATTTGTATTTGACTTATACTGTGTTTTAAGTGTTATACAAGTATTAGCCAAGCATACTATACTCCTTAGGTGATGGATATTCGAAGGGGTTGTACTTAGAACCTTACAGTTGTCTTGTAGGTTCGTATGAGAATAAGTTCAGTGGCCGCGAGTTACAATCCTTGAGGAATAGGAACCTCTTGATTCAACTCTGTTATGTCAACGAGGATTGTTTTATGGAAATGAGGTTCTTTTGATTGTTGAAGTGTTTGGTTGAAGGCATGGTCTGGACCTATGCTCGTCTGTAATGTGGATACGAGTATTAATCGATGGTAATTTTGCCTTTTTAAGTTGGATATACTAATGTTCTTGAATAGATTCTTGACTCATGTGGAGTTGTGAGTAGTGTTGCGGTTAGGGAAGGAATTATTGCGGTTACTTCTTCCTTGTGCTTGTAAGTTGTTAAGCAGGGTTTAAGGTGCGAGACAAGAATTTTATTTTGTGCTCGATGGTTAGAGAGGAGAGACCATTGTTTTGGGTTGTCGTTGAGTACTATAATTCCTTCAGAATCAGGATTGTTGGTAGAATTGGAATTAGTAGTAGTTTTGGTGATTCTGAATTTGAATTGAGTTCGCGAGATGTGTCTTATATACGTGGTTGATGTTACTTGCATCATTTTGGAACGATACGTTACGATTCACAAGGAAAACTGGATTTGAAATTTATTCATTTGAACACCATGGGTTGATGACCTGACCGTGACTTGTGAATATAGTTTTGTTCAAGTGAATGAAATTGAATTTTGTGGCCTTTGTGTGGTGAACTAGTTTTCTTAAGTTTTGGATCGTAGTATGGAGATGGGCTGCAGTGAATTTGAAGTTGTTGTGTGTTTTAAGTTTAAGTAGGCGGGACACTTAAAGTTTTGCAATGGAGTTGATTTTGGTGTAATTAATTGGGAGAGTTAGAATCAGTTCTTGTGAATGATGTTGGATGAGAGTGTGTGCCTTTGGTGATTGATTTTAGGTGTTATAGTTAAACGCAATTTCGGATATTGATTTTAGTGATTTTGTTAGGTATCCATAGTGGTTCAAGTGAATTACTATGTGATATGGAGTTTGATTTGATTTCTGAATCGCTAAATGTTAGGGATTGAATTGTGGTGAGTTTTTGTTGAAACAATTGATAGATGGAATTATCGAGATTCTATAAGAGTTGTAAGAGTAACTCTAAAAACGTGGGTTTTTCCTAGCTAACTCAGGATGTGTTTAGCTTTATAAATCCCTAATCCTATCGATGAAATTGTTGTGTTTGGTTTGACTCAGAGGATACTAGCTAGACCTCGATGCGACTTAATTGATTGTTGGATTCTTTTTGAGTGATTGTTTTTATTGCATCATTATGAAAGATGTGTGCAGTAGAGTTGTTTATGGTTTTGAAAACAGTATTGGGTGACCAAGGTTCGATCCTTGGTGTTGTTGTTGGTTAAACAAACAGGAAAGAAAACATGCACACCATCTTATTGAGTTTATATTACAAAAAAAAAAAAAAAAAAAAAAAAAAAAAAAAAAGCGAGGACTATGCTATACTAAGCCTAGTCAGCAGCTCCGGATGGGTTGAGGCTGAGCTCAAGAGAAACGTTTGAGCCACTGTGGTAACCGCCTGAGCCACCAGAATAGTAACCACAAGCGCTACCTTCCTCGGAAGTAGCCTTCAGGTTACCAAAGACGTCCTCGCCGTGTACGGGGAACAGAGGAAGAGTTTGAACCTCCTGGTGATCTCCTCCTCGTTGTTGCAGGGATGTTTGTCCTCCTGTTGTGCCAAAAGAGTTGTACTAGTATTAGTGTTGAAGTGTGAGGAAGAATATGAAACAGAATTTAAATCAAGAAATCCTTCATTACCAGTAGAATAGGTGGAACCAAAGTTGAGATCAATGGATCTACCATCATCAGTAGAACTAGTGGACCCAAAATTGATGTCAATGGATCCACCAGCTGGCCCAAAATTGATGTCGATGGATCCACCAGCACCAGTAGAACCAGTGGACCCAAAATTGAGATCAATGGATCTACCAGTACCAAGAGAACTAGTTCTCATGGGCACTGGAGCAGCCTGATTACACCTATTCATCTGCTTCTCTCGAGCCCTGACGTTCTGGAACCAAAAGTAAATGTTCTTACCCTCAACATACCCATACTGGTTCAGCTGGAGACAGATCTCGTGAATCTGCTCTGTAGTTGGGCACTTAAATCCCTTGACATAGTAAAGATCCTTGAGGATTCTTATTTGTTCTGGAGTAGGAATCCACCTGGTACGGCTTCGCCAGAAATCCATGTTGGCACTACTTCCAGCTGCTTGGGTGTTTCCTCCCTCCTCTGTTGGTTGCTGTTGTTGTGGTTCCATTTGTTGCGGGGTTTGGAGCTCCATTAGTTGCAGAGTTCGTGGCTCTTGGGTCATGGGGTGAGAGGATGTGGAAATCGAGGAATACATGGTTTAGTGTTTGAGGGAGATTTTGTTAGAAGGATTGGAGTTGTTGAACTGGTGATTGGAGATCTGAGATTCTCAGAGGAAAGATGAGATCGAATCTTCAAATGGAAGAAAAGATCTGAGAAAGAAGGATTGAAGATTTGGAGGAAAAGATTGAAGATCTGAAAGTTCAGAGGAAAGATGGGATTGAATCAACTAGATGGGAGAGAAGATCAGAAGAGAAGGATTGAAATTGATGAAGAAAGGATTTGAGAAGAGAAAGGCTGAAGAGTTGAGAGAGAAAGGCTTGAGCTCGGAAGAAAATTTCTTTTCTTTTGGAGTGAACAGTTTTTCCCCAGAATGCACCTATTTATAGAACAAGGTGAGCAGATCTCCACCGTTGGATGAACGATCTCAGAATTTGAATCCACGCGTTGGATTAAAGTCATCCGAAAACCCGGAAAAGTTGTTGGCGCGTGGAGAGCGTGTAAGGGGACAGGCCGAACCTCGAGATGCTGTGGCAGACAGCTTTAGCCGAAAGCAGATTTGACTGCCGTAAATCACGGAAGGGATAAGCCGTGACACAAGTGGGCCGTACTTGGGCCTGTCTCGGATCAAGGCATCACTGTAGCTGTGGGTGGAGGCCTGATGGGCCGAGTTTCAGAAACAGTTTTGGACATGATGGGCCGAGTTTCTGAAACAGTTTTGGATACGTTGGGCTGGGTTTCTGCAACAGTCTTGGATGTTTTGGGCCGAATTGTTGAAACAGTTGAAACAGTTGGTTTAAATAAAAGGATTGGTATGGATAATAACGTGAGCAGCCGTGCTCGAGTGGTTGAGTGTACAGTTCGTGTACAAGAGGTCTGAGGTTCGAACCTCGCCTCTCGTTTATTTTTATTATGTTCGTTTATGACAGAATAAGTATAAAATTTGTACACATTATATTAAGCACAGCTTGTGCTCCAGTGGTTGGGGGACAAAGGTTTCGTGCGGCAGGTTGAGGTTTCGAACCTTGCCTTCCCCGTTATTTCATTTATGTCACTTATGACATAATAAATATAACACGTGAGCATATATTAATGAAGGCAGCTCTTGCTTCAGTGGTTGGGAGCAAAACCTTCGTGTTTGAGGTCGGGAGTTCGAACCCTACCTCTTACAAATATTTTTGGGTCTCGTATATGCTTGATATACGGACGTATATACGGTATGTACGGTATACATACGTATATACGGTCTGTACAGTATGCATACGTATATACAGTTGTACGGTATGCATACGTATACACGATCTGTACGGTATGTATACGTATATACGGTATGTACAATTTCATACCGTAGCCGAGCTGGAAGTTGGTGGGCCGATTGGTAGGCCCAAATAGTAAGCCCAATTGTTCGGCCCGAATAGTAGGCCCAAATGTTAAACCCAAAGTGGTTTGGGCCGGTTCGAAATGTGGATGGTTCGGTTTCTTCGGCCCAATTGGCCAGCCCTAGTGCTTAGCCCAAGGATTGAGCAAGCCCAAGTCATCATCATTGGGTGACATAATTAATTGGCGTGCTTTTGGGGATGATTTGTTTTGAGTGATGCATCTCTATGGTTGTGAAGAGTGGTGCATGCTTAAGTTTTACTATGGAGATTTACCGTGATGCTAATTGAGTAGCGAAACACTTTGTGGGAGTGTTTACTGTGCTTGTATGCCAGTACAGAGTGAGGATCTATGAGATGATCCATGTGACGATTTTGTGTATGTGATGTGGAGTGTTGTTGAGCAGTTGTTGTGTGAGTTTACGTTTGTGATGAAAGGATTTAGTGGCCATAGGAATGTATTTTTATACAAGGGTTGAGGCTTTGTAGATTACTACAGCTTTGGGAAAGATGGAGATTCGATGGTTAGGTCAACCTTAATCAAGAGGAATTGACTTACGCTCAAATTTCGGGACGAAATTTCTTTAAGGAGGGTAGACTGTAATACCCCGGAAAATCCAAATTAAATTCCGTGGTTTTTTTAGAAATGATTTCACGATAGTAGGAGCGAGTACAAAGCTTGGAAAAGTTGTGGAATTAGTTCGAACGATTTTATTTTCGAAAACGAACGTTTTTAGGGGGTCAACAAAGTTGACTTTTTATACGTTCAAAATTTGGGAAAACTTCCTTCATGAAAGTTGTAGAGCTCGTCGATACGAGTTCGTGGACATGTGGAACGCAATATTCGGAGTTCGTATGTTTAAGTTATGAATATTTGAAAATTGGGAATTTTCTATAAATAGGAAAAATATCTGATTTTTTTCATTAAGGACAAAAAATTTGTTTTTTTGCGGAATAGCCCCCCCTCTCTCTCTCTCTCTCGCGCAAAACCCTCCCCACCCTTGCCGACCCGCCGACCCGACCCGACGCCAGCGGCGCCGTCGCTCTTCCTCCGGCCACGACCCGGCCCTCCCCGAGGTCGCCTCGAGCCGCCCAGCCGCTCCCTGCCACCGCCTTGCCCCGCCGCTGCCCCCAGATGGAGATCGAAGACACCCCAGCTAGGTGAACCCGACCCGACCGGAAAACCATTTTTCCGGCGTTGCATGGGCCGATCGTCCCCATTTTCGTGATCTCCTCCTCATGCTGATCATCCCCATGTAAGCCTTTCATCACGATTTTTTTGTATAGAACGCTAGATCATGGTTTGACTTTTTCGACGTCCCTGATTTAATCTGGAATCTGATCAGACGCTCCGGATTAATCCAACTTCAACGCTTGATCTAGGACGATCTAGGCCAAACCAGACTTAGCTCCAGGTATGGAAGTCGATCACCCTTTCATTTTGAACCAGTTTGTAGTTGGTCACTTTGCCATCTGAGGTGGTTGACCGTCGTTGACCGCCGCGTTGACCACCCACTGACCACCGCTTGTGGCGGCGCATCAGACCATATTTCGAGTTTTCATTATCTAGGCGATGATCTATGCATCCATACGAGCGTTTTGATATATAACATGGTCATGTTAGAAAAAGTTGATAAATAGTGGATTTACGTTTTGACGTTACTATTTAACGTTTTTACGTTTATCTTCGGTTTACGATCTGTGAAGATCTGACCATCGGTTTTGCTTCAATTTTGGATATGTTGATCGTATGACTGTCCCGGTGACCTTGTGAGGTCACGGGCGAAGATCCGACCGTTGGATCTTCGTATAATTGAGAAATAGTGATTCGGAAGGCGATTCGTGAGAATCTGACCGTCGGATTTTCATATAATTTTGTGGAGATGTTAGTAAAGGCGATTCAGGAAGATCTGACCGTTGGATCTTCGTGATAATTTTGGAGGATGATCCTAAAGGCGATCCGTGAGGATCCGACCGTTGGATCATCATTAAATTCAGATCCGACCGTTGGATCATCGTTTAATTTGAATCTGAGCGTTGGATCGTCGTTTAATTACATATTTGAGTTGTTGGCTAAGTCAAGATCATTATTGGACTAGGTGATTGACGGTTTGAGTTGGTGGACGATTGTGGATCGTATTTTGAGCTGAATTGAAGACGCAGCGGGATTATCGAGGTGAGTAAACCTCACGTGGTTCATATTACGAACCCAATATATTTAATTGCTTTATTTTGCAATCATATGAACTATTGTTGGTGTATTAGACATTCCTGTGTGAATGTCTGTATATATATTATTACGTGAAATAATATGTATTGTTGGAGTTGTGTTGAGTTATTGTTGAGAAACAATATATTGTGAGAGGTGTTGAGTTTTATTGTTGAGGAACAATAAATTGTTGTGATCTGTGGAGATCACTAGGTCACGAGGTGACCATGGCATCTATTAGTGAATCACGCTCTCGTACCGGGCTGGTGGTTATTAATAGTATTAAATCGTAATCACGTCTGTGGCCGGACGAGTGGTTACGTTCAGTTAGAGCTCTAGTCTGTCTGCCAAATGTGGAGTGACCTTATGAGTGAAATTGAGAGTAACTCATAAGTGTCAATATATATATGGTAACCTTATGAGGGAAATTGAGAGTAACTCATAAGGGTCTATATATATATATGAGTCTGTCTACCAAATGTTGGGAAATCTTATGAGCGAATTTGAGAGTAACTCATAAGTGTCTACATATATATATGAGAGTGAGTGATCTTATGAGCTAAATTGAGAGTAACTCATAAGTGTCTATATATATATATGAGAGTGAGAAAGTAACGTGGGTTTGTGGTAGTCTTGAAATCTAATAAATCAACAGTTCTTTCTTGTTTACTCATACTGGCTGTAAAAAGCTTACCGGGTTTTGTGTTGTTGCAACTCCCGGTACACTATTCAAATTGTGTAGCGGGTAATCCTACAGGACAGGAGAACCAGGACGGTGATCGTGCGGTTAGAGCAATTGTTAGAGTTTTACAACAATTGTAAGTTGTGAGGTGTGTTATGCTCATTTGAGCTTTATAATATATTGTGAGAGTGAATTGTAATAATGAACTCGAAGTTTCGAGATTTGGTTTTTTGTAATTGTAATTATTCAGGTTTCGGATTTGAATTTATTATTCAAAATTCGGGGCGTGACAGTTTGGTATCAGAGCGTAAGGTGCATATTTGGTGATGTGTCAATACCTTCCGAGTGATGGCCCGTCTGCAGCGGATCCCCATCGTGTGCTCTTTGGTATTGGCTAAGTCATTGGGTATGCGTGAGTGTTGGGAGTTGTTTAGGCCGCTAGGTCGTTTAGGGAACGTGAATACATTCCCTATAGTATTGACTTGGTTAATATGAATTTGTATTTGACTTATACTGTGTTTTAAGTGTTATACAAGTATTAGCCAAGCATACTATACTCCTTAGGTGATGGATATTCGAAGGGGTTGTACTTAGAACCTTACAGTTGTCTTGTAGGTTCGTATGAGAATAAGTTCAGTGGCCGCGAGTTACAATCCTTGAGGAATAGGAACCTCTTGATTCAACTCTGTTATGTCAACGAGGATTGTTTTATGGAAATGAGGTTCTTTTGATTGTTGAAGTGTTTGGTTGAAGGCATGGTCTGGACCTATGCTCGTCTGTAATGTGGATACGAGTATTAATCGATGGTAATTTTGCCTTTTTAAGTTGGATATACTAATGTTCTTGAATAGATTCTTGACTCATGTGGAGTTGTGAGTAGTGTTGCGGTTAGGGAAGGAATTATTGCGGTTACTTCTTCCTTGTGCTTGTAAGTTGTTAAGCAGGGTTTAAGGTGCGAGACAAGAATTTTATTTTGTGCTCGATGGTTAGAGAGGAGAGACCATTGTTTTGGGTTGTCGTTGAGTACTATAATTCCTTCAGAATCAGGATTGTTGGTAGAATTGGAATTAGTAGTAGTTTTGGTGATTCTGAATTTGAATTGAGTTCGCGAGATGTGTCTTATATACGTGGTTGATGTTACTTGCATCATTTTGGAACGATACGTTACGATTCACAAGGAAAACTGGATTTGAAATTTATTCATTTGAACACCATGGGTTGATGACCTGACCGTGACTTGTGAATATAGTTTTGTTCAAGTGAATGAAATTGAATTTTGTGGCCTTTGTGTGGTGAACTAGTTTTCTTAAGTTTTGGATCGTAGTATGGAGATGGGCTGCAGTGAATTTGAAGTTGTTGTGTGTTTTAAGTTTAAGTAGGCGGGACACTTAAAGTTTTGCAATGGAGTTGATTTTGGTGTAATTAATTGGGAGAGTTAGAATCAGTTCTTGTGAATGATGTTGGATGAGAGTGTGTGCCTTTGGTGATTGATTTTAGGTGTTATAGTTAAACGCAATTTCGGATATTGATTTTAGTGATTTTGTTAGGTATCCATAGTGGTTCAAGTGAATTACTATGTGATATGGAGTTTGATTTGATTTCTGAATCGCTAAATGTTAGGGATTGAATTGTGGTGAGTTTTTGTTGAAACAATTGATAGATGGAATTATCGAGATTCTATAAGAGTTGTAAGAGTAACTCTAAAAACGTGGGTTTTTCCTAGCTAACTCAGGATGTGTTTAGCTTTATAAATCCCTAATCCTATCGATGAAATTGTTGTGTTTGGTTTGACTCAGAGGATACTAGCTAGACCTCGATGCGACTTAATTGATTGTTGGATTCTTTTTGAGTGATTGTTTTTATTGCATCATTATGAAAGATGTGTGCAGTAGAGTTGTTTATGGTTTTGAAAACAGTATTGGGTGACCAAGGTTCGATCCTTGGTGTTGTTGTTGGTTAAACAAACAGGAAAGAAAACATGCACACCATCTTATTGAGTTTATATTACAAAAAAAAAAAAAAAAAAAAAAAAAAAAAAAAAAAGCGAGGACTATGCTATACTAAGCCTAGTCAGCAGCTCCGGATGGGTTGAGGCTGAGCTCAAGAGAAACGTTTGAGCCACTGTGGTAACCGCCTGAGCCACCAGAATAGTAACCACAAGCGCTACCTTCCTCGGAAGTAGCCTTCAGGTTACCAAAGACGTCCTCGCCGTGTACGGGGAACAGAGGAAGAGTTTGAACCTCCTGGTGATCTCCTCCTCGTTGTTGCAGGGATGTTTGTCCTCCTGTTGTGCCAAAAGAGTTGTACTAGTATTAGTGTTGAAGTGTGAGGAAGAATATGAAACAGAATTTAAATCAAGAAATCCTTCATTACCAGTAGAATAGGTGGAACCAAAGTTGAGATCAATGGATCTACCATCATCAGTAGAACTAGTGGACCCAAAATTGATGTCAATGGATCCACCAGCTGGCCCAAAATTGATGTCGATGGATCCACCAGCACCAGTAGAACCAGTGGACCCAAAATTGAGATCAATGGATCTACCAGTACCAAGAGAACTAGTTCTCATGGGCACTGGAGCAGCCTGATTACACCTATTCATCTGCTTCTCTCGAGCCCTGACGTTCTGGAACCAAAAGTAAATGTTCTTACCCTCAACATACCCATACTGGTTCAGCTGGAGACAGATCTCGTGAATCTGCTCTGTAGTTGGGCACTTAAATCCCTTGACATAGTAAAGATCCTTGAGGATTCTTATTTGTTCTGGAGTAGGAATCCACCTGGTACGGCTTCGCCAGAAATCCATGTTGGCACTACTTCCAGCTGCTTGGGTGTTTCCTCCCTCCTCTGTTGGTTGCTGTTGTTGTGGTTCCATTTGTTGCGGGGTTTGGAGCTCCATTAGTTGCAGAGTTCGTGGCTCTTGGGTCATGGGGTGAGAGGATGTGGAAATCGAGGAATACATGGTTTAGTGTTTGAGGGAGATTTTGTTAGAAGGATTGGAGTTGTTGAACTGGTGATTGGAGATCTGAGATTCTCAGAGGAAAGATGAGATCGAATCTTCAAATGGAAGAAAAGATCTGAGAAAGAAGGATTGAAGATTTGGAGGAAAAGATTGAAGATCTGAAAGTTCAGAGGAAAGATGGGATTGAATCAACTAGATGGGAGAGAAGATCAGAAGAGAAGGATTGAAATTGATGAAGAAAGGATTTGAGAAGAGAAAGGCTGAAGAGTTGAGAGAGAAAGGCTTGAGCTCGGAAGAAAATTTCTTTTCTTTTGGAGTGAACAGTTTTTCCCCAGAATGCACCTATTTATAGAACAAGGTGAGCAGATCTCCACCGTTGGATGAACGATCTCAGAATTTGAATCCACGCGTTGGATTAAAGTCATCCGAAAACCCGGAAAAGTTGTTGGCGCGTGGAGAGCGTGTAAGGGGACAGGCCGAACCTCGAGATGCTGTGGCAGACAGCTTTAGCCGAAAGCAGATTTGACTGCCGTAAATCACGGAAGGGATAAGCCGTGACACAAGTGGGCCGTACTTGGGCCTGTCTCGGATCAAGGCATCACTGTAGCTGTGGGTGGAGGCCTGATGGGCCGAGTTTCAGAAACAGTTTTGGACATGATGGGCCGAGTTTCTGAAACAGTTTTGGATACGTTGGGCTGGGTTTCTGCAACAGTCTTGGATGTTTTGGGCCGAATTGTTGAAACAGTTGAAACAGTTGGTTTAAATAAAAGGATTGGTATGGATAATAACGTGAGCAGCCGTGCTCGAGTGGTTGAGTGTACAGTTCGTGTACAAGAGGTCTGAGGTTCGAACCTCGCCTCTCGTTTATTTTTATTATGTTCGTTTATGACAGAATAAGTATAAAATTTGTACACATTATATTAAGCACAGCTTGTGCTCCAGTGGTTGGGGGACAAAGGTTTCGTGCGGCAGGTTGAGGTTTCGAACCTTGCCTTCCCCGTTATTTCATTTATGTCACTTATGACATAATAAATATAACACGTGAGCATATATTAATGAAGGCAGCTCTTGCTTCAGTGGTTGGGAGCAAAACCTTCGTGTTTGAGGTCGGGAGTTCGAACCCTACCTCTTACAAATATTTTTGGGTCTCGTATATGCTTGATATACGGACGTATATACGGTATGTACGGTATACATACGTATATACGGTCTGTACAGTATGCATACGTATATACAGTTGTACGGTATGCATACGTATACACGATCTGTACGGTATGTATACGTATATACGGTATGTACAATTTCATACCGTAGCCGAGCTGGAAGTTGGTGGGCCGATTGGTAGGCCCAAATAGTAAGCCCAATTGTTCGGCCCGAATAGTAGGCCCAAATGTTAAACCCAAAGTGGTTTGGGCCGGTTCGAAATGTGGATGGTTCGGTTTCTTCGGCCCAATTGGCCAGCCCTAGTGCTTAGCCCAAGGATTGAGCAAGCCCAAGTCATCATCATTGGGTGACATAATTAATTGGCGTGCTTTTGGGGATGATTTGTTTTGAGTGATGCATCTCTATGGTTGTGAAGAGTGGTGCATGCTTAAGTTTTACTATGGAGTCTTGAAATCTAATAAATCAACAGTTCTTTCTTGTTTACTCATACTGGCTGTAAAAAGCTTACCGGGTTTTGTGTTGTTGCAACTCCCGGTACACTATTCAAATTGTGTAGCGGGTAATCCTACAGGACAGGAGAACCAGGACGGTGATCGTGCGGTTAGAGCAATTGTTAGAGTTTTACAACAATTGTAAGTTGTGAGGTGTGTTATGCTCATTTGAGCTTTATAATATATTGTGAGAGTGAATTGTAATAATGAACTCGAAGTTTCGAGATTTGGTTTTTTGTAATTGTAATTATTCAGGTTTCGGATTTGAATTTATTATTCAAAATTCGGGGCGTGACAAGTTTCTTGGTTAGCCTTGGAATCTTGCTTGGTACACTTTCCTCTTTTGCGCAGGGTTTCCTGGTTGGAACAGGAAAGCTTCTTTTCTTCATTTCTGCTCATTTCTGTGGTCCATTGTTCCTCATTTTTGCTCCCCTTAATGTTCGCAAGCTCCTCTTTCCATTTATGAGTTCATTTCCACTTTTTAGCTCCGAGGTCCTGAAAATAGAAACTAGTAAGAAAAATATAAACTTTCCTAAAATGAAAAATGGCAACTTTCCTAAACTGAAACTGGAAACTTTCCAAAATTGAAAAATAGAAACTACAAAATAGAAACTTTCTACAAATAGGAACTTTCCCAATCAAAGAATGAAAACTTTCCTAAACAGGGTTTTAATAAGGAAATAACGCAAGAAATGTAGGGAAAAACAAGTAAAACGTCGCATTAAAATGCTCCTATCATTTTCTTACTTGAGGTAAAGACCTCTTTTTTACTAGAAAATGAAATAATTAGAACCTATAGGTAGACTAGTCACCTCCTGCTTACTCTAGCTTAGCTTTGTCGGTTAGATAACACCTGAGAGTAACTTATGCCAGCTCCTGCTAGAAATATCACCTGAAGATTATCCCAAACTGCCAGCTCCTGTTTTGAGCTTGGTGCCCAAGTTTTAAACTGCTCTAAGAGCAGCCACTTACAACACGCAATTAGATTTATATCTGCAGACTCTTACTTGTGGTTGGAAGTGTATAAGCATGTGTTACAATTAAGCTACTAGGTGATGCAGCAGTTAGATAAAACAAAATAGCATTCCAGAATTTATTCTCTAATGTTTTTCTGTGTATGTGTTACAGGGTTTAACAAACACTTCCAACCAATGCAAACTCAAGAAGAAGGAGCACAATTAGCTAAGCATTTGCTGAAAATTTTGATATTTTTGCAAAATGTAATGGCAGCAAGTCAAGGAAGCTATAAAGTACAAATCATAAACAAGAAATTGATGTATTGTGGCTTATGGAAACATGTATTAATGTAGACATAGTACTTTGCAGCTATCTATGTATCCTTCTTGAAACCATGCACAATCTGTACTAACTCTCTTCTTCTTCTTCTTTCTTTTTCTTTTTGACAATGATTGTATACAAGTAAATGTTTGATTTTCTTTGTAAGAACAAAGGAGTCTTTTTTCTAATTGAGTATTACTTGTGTTCTATTCTAGTCTTTTGTCAATAAAAGCCTGTTGGTTTTTGAGTTAACAAAACAAAACCAAAGTTAGCAGTGATCAAGTTTTTCATCATCCATGACCCCATACACAATGCTAGATAGCTTTCCTTTACTAAAACAAATAAGTTCAAAGAGATTTACATATATCTATATAGCTATAACATAGTTTAGAAGTAGAGTAAATTAGACTTATATATTAACTAAACAGAGTTCAATTCTTCACATCTACCCGCCATTGCTTCTACAATGTCAGGTGACAGAACATTAGTAACTTTTCAACATAAAACCTCCCACAATAGTACCAAGAGAGTGACGCACTCTAACACCGATACCACCACCTTAGTAAGACATATTGTCAATGACACCATCCAAATAAGCCTTCAACCAACCAACAGAGGGAGACACCCAATGTTGACGCTGCCTACCAACACACCCACACCTAGGTGTAACAGATTTCAGTAATGACACATAAGTGAGAACCTGATAAAATACATTATTCTAGGTTCTAGATTTATCATTCTAGTGTCTTTGGTTTCTCTCCTTCCAAGCATACCATGAAATCACCAATAGAAGAGCAAAGTTCTTACCAACTTGTTCCAAACAAGTGAACAACCAAGAAGCCAATCTTTAATTGACATAGGATGCAGTACCAATTGGAACGCATGTCCAAGTTTAGGAAATAATTTAATTGAATCATGGATAATACAATGATCTCTACTGACATGCTCAATTGTCTCATCCTCTATATTGCAGAAGTAACAACCAGTCAACGACAATATATGAAGCTTACCTCTTCAAAGACGACAAGTATGCTCTTATAAACTACGGTTCTAGTACTGCGCGCCTCATCCACGTCAAGCCCATCCGCGACGGCTATGCTAGCTTGAAAAATACCATCTTTGCAAGTGGAATCGAGGCAGCATTTTGCTTCACACAGGTATAATGACGCATACCTTTTCAAAGGAGATTCCTACTGCCTCTTCAACTTTGCAAATGACTTCATCGGTGCGGTGGCGTGAAGCAAATCAGTCCCAATTGGCCTGCCCTCCAAAGCATCTTGCCTCGCAAAAACTGTGGACTTGACGTTTATAATCACACTAGCCCTCGTCCTGATGATGATGACCGTGACCAGGATGAACTCTAAAAATTCAGTCCAAAGTGATGCATGGCATGCATGCTTCGAATAAGAGTTCGACTCATTGGTTTCTATTAGTCGGAATAATAAAGGGACTGTGTGTGTTAATTGGCCTGTGTTTGTTTTTTTTTTTTTTTTTTGGTTACAATCGGGGCCTAAGAGACCCAAACAAAAACAACAAAGAAACTAGGAGCTAAAGCAAGAGCTTCTCCTGGCTCTAGAAACAGCAGAAATATCATCAAGATATGCCTGAGCAACATGGATAGGCGGATTCTCAAAAGTGATAAGGCCAAGCTCGTGATTAATACTATCTTTCGCTAAAGAATCAGCCGTCATATTGCATTCCCTGAAGATATGGGTTAGGTGTTCATTCTCCATAGTCATCATCATATTAGAGCAGCCCTTTAGAAGGGAACCAAGGGGGTGAAGAGAGAAATCAGCTTTCTGCATCAGCTGCACAAGGATAGCAGAGTCAGATTCCACTTCAAGCTTAGAGATGCGACAGCTTAGAGCAAGTCTGAGCCCATAGAATAAGCCCCAGGCCTCAGCATCTAAAATTTCCCCAGATCCTAAGTTGATTTGGAAACCAGAAATCCAATTGCCAAGATGATCTCTTATAACACCCCCAGCACCGATTTTCCCAGTAGAGGAGGTTCTAGTCCCATCAATGTTTAACTTGCAAAAATTTTCCATAGGTCTTTTCCAAGCTAGAAAAGTGTATCTATAAACTGTATCAGCATTCATTTTGAGATTAGCCCCAATCCACTCCTCAGCATAATTCCAAATCACTTTATCCGGACAGAAAGGCATGGTAAAACTGGGATCAAAGACAGACTTATTCCTCCATTTCCAGATAAACCAACAGATAAAGACAAAGAGATTGCACCATTTAATGTTTTTCTGAATCAAAGTTTGGCAATGCAATTGAGCAGCAATCCAACCATTCCAGTCAAGAGAGAAAGAGTTGAGAATAGTACCAGGCTTAAGAAAAGCTTTCCAGATAGCAAGGGATCTAGGACAGTCTCTGAGCAAGTGAAGAAGAGTTTCATCAGCAGCATTGCAAATAGGACATGTGGCTGTCAAGGTAAAGCCTCTTCTGGTTCTTTGAACATTAGTTAAAAGCTTCCTATGGAGAACAGTCCAGAGAAAAGTTTTCAACTTAGGAGGAATATCACATTTCCAAGCAGCAATCCATTGAGGATTTTGGAGATTGAGAAAATCAAAATTCGAATTATATGCAGACTTGACAGTGAAGCAACCATTGGAAGTGGCTCCCTAAATTAAAGAATCATTACCACAATTTCCAAACCCAGTAGGGACATTAATAATCTGATGGACAATATCACATGGGACCATGGAGAAGAGAAGATCCAAGTTCCAGCCTGACTCAGTCCACAAGTCATTGATGGTTGCATTGATATTTATATCAGCTGAAGGAAGAGCTAAATTTATAAGAGGTGTAGGGAGAAGCCAAAGATCCAGCCAAAACCTAATAGAAATGCCCTCCCCAATACTCCATTTTAAACATTTTCTCAACAACACAGCACCATGAGAGATGCTTCTCCAAGTACTGGAACAATCAGGAGGGGGTTTATAGCTTTCATCAGTAATATTGGAGCCTTGCAAATACTTTGCAGCATACATAGAGGCCCAAAGTCCAGTATCCTTTTGAGAGATCCTCCAGCTAGCCTTAGCAAGCATGGCTTGATTCATCTCAGCTGTCTTTTTTATTCCAAGACCCCCCAACTGTTTTGGCTGGCAGACAGTGTCCCAATTTACTAAGTGGACCTTCTTCTTCGCAACAGTGTCACCCCAGATGAAGTCTCTATTAAGCTTGTCAATTTTGTCACAGAGTGTGATGCCCCGGAATTTCGTATTTACTTTCCGAGAATTTTCCGGAATTTAAATTGTGGGTATCGGACGGTTTCGTGGCTCGTGGAAGGAGCGGAAGTGTTTCGGACGAATTTTATTCGTAAAGTGTGGAATTAGGGGGGTTTCAAGGTTGACTTTTGATACGTTGAGATTCTCCGAAAACTTCCTTCACGAAAGTTGTAGAGCACGTCGATACGAGTTCGTGGACATGCGGAACGCGAGAATCGGAGTTCGTATGAAGAAGTTATGGGCTTCGGAAAAACTTTCCATTTTGGTATAAAAGGACAAAAAAATCCGGAAATTTCAAAAGAGCCCAGATTTCCCAAAATGGAAACCCGAGCTCGGTCACTTCTCTCTCGAGCCTGCGTCGCACCCTCCACTTCGCCGGCTTCGTTCTTCCTCCTCCGGCCACTATAGGACTCGATCCAAGGTGGGTTGTGTTCGCCTTGCTGCCCTCTACACGTCTGTGGAAGCAATCGAGGGTGGGTCGAGCTGCAGCTCGTGCTACAACGTCGAGAAAAACCCGAGAAGAGGTCGGAATCGCCTCTATTCGCCGATCTTCGTTCTCCCAGCTCCGGCCACCTTTGGCGGTGGTTCGAAAAGGGATTCTGCACTTCAAGGGACGTAGATCATTTCCCCCAAGGTGGCTTGCATCGATTTCAATTGTGGAGATCGAATTGGAGCGAATTCAAAACTAGGGTTCATCGGATCCGTCGGCTTCTAAGGTAAAATTCGATCGATTGGTTCATATTTGGACGTTGGTGTAGTTATGAAAGTTGAAATTGGGGTTTAGTTGAAGAACTTTGGTGTTAGGAGTTTTGTCAAATTCCGAGTTTGGTTTAGCGGCGGTGCCGCCACTGTGGTGGTGTTTTCCGGCGGTTTCCGGCCACCTCAGGGATAGTTTCTGTTCCTGAGTTCGATCTACTCGTCGATACGAGCATTTCGATATATTGTTTGTAATTTTTGGAGATCGGATGAGCATGTTGTGATTTTTACGGTTTCGGACCGTTCGATGTTTCGATCCGTGAGGATTTAAGCATCGGATCGACTTGTGGCTTGGACACATCGATCGTGGAAGTGTTCCGGAGACTTTGGGAGGTCTCGGATGTGGTTTCGCCTTGATTGGCGTCACCTTGGGAATTTTGGTTCGATTTAGGGTTTCGAACGTTATTCCTTGTGATTCGTTAACTGAATCAGAGTTGTGTTTCCTTAGGTACTTGACGAAGTATTCTTTGGACGGCTATTGTGATTGGCTGCTTTGTTTTGTATTGAAGACGCAGCAGGAGTTTCGAGGTGAGTAATCTCACAAGGTTCATTATGAACGGAATTACCATTATTGTTTTGGCGTTAATTATTTAACTGCAAACTATAGTTGGTATTAGTAGGCATTCCTGAGCGAATGACTATGTATATATTTACGTGAAATATATATATTCTTGTGGATGATATGTGATGAATAATATGCATGATGGGTTCATATTATTGTTGAATGAGACTTTTCATAGAAACAATATTGTGGAAAAAGATGTTTTCTATTGTTTGAGAAGTATTGAGTTAGATGTTACATTTTGGAGTCAAGCGTGACTCATTTTAAAGATATTGGTCCTTGTACCAAGGGTCACAGATGGTGAGCAGGGATGGAGAAAGCCGGAACTAGATGGTTGTAACGTTTTAGGTCAGGTGTGACTTACTTAACGTTGACTTGAGACCAGATGGGGTCTGAAAAGCATGGGTCACAGATGGTGACCAACGGTTGGTTCTATGACCAGACGGGGTTTGAAAACCAAGAGTCACAGATGGTGACAGGTCGCAAATGGCGACCAAAGGTTGATTTCGAGACCAGACGGAGTCTGAATGATCATAGGTCACAGATGGTGATAGGTCGCAGATAGTGACTAAGGCGTAAAATGGGGAATCACGCAGTTGGCCGGGTAAGTGGGTATGATCAGCTAGAGCGCTAGTCTATCTGCCATGGTACTTCACGGGTCTAAGTAGGTTACTTATGACTCCTGGGTACGTATTTTGTCCAGGTTGGACTAAGAATCATATGCTATTTGTTAGGTTAACGATAGGTATGATTGATGTGCTTATGTGTTTTATCCAGATTGGATCGATTAATCATATTTGAATTGTTAGGTTAACGATTTATATGATTTTGTCACGGTGTGACTTTTGTGATTTCCTTTTTGGAAAAAAAATATCGTTTTGGGAAGCATGGTATGTTTTCCTTATTCGCGAGTCGAAAGATGTTCCTCGTGTTGGCGTGAGTTGTGCGGGCTTTTATCCCGTAATTTGGTGTGAGTTGTTTTGAGTTACTCATACGGGCTTGCAAAAGCTTACCGGGTTTGTTGTGTGACAACCCGGTGCACTATTCAAACGGTGTAGGGGTTAATCTTGCAGGTCAGGGAAATCGTGGCTGAAGCTGAGGTAGCTTGTTGGCAGCAGAACTGGTAGGAAGAAAATTTGATTGGCTTTGCCATTGTTGCGACTTCCGCTTTGTAGTGAACTCTGAGGAGTATTTACGTTTTATTTTGTGATGGCAATTTAATTTGTAAACTTATGTAATATATAACTCATGTTAAGCGAGTGTATATTAACTTGGATTTGTTCAGGGCATCAGTACGTACTTGTTTTAAGGGAAAGATGTTTCAGGTATTTGTATTGATGACTGAACGTTCACGCATATATAATTATGGGGTTATATATATCGATTTTTATTTGCGTAAAAAAATCAGGGACGTGACACAGAGACTTATGGGCAACATAGCAGTTTGCATGGCATAGTTAGGGATAGCAGATGTGACAGATTGCACCAAAACCAACCTGCCAGCCATACTCAAAACCTTGCTTTTCCAACTAGAAAGTCTGCATTGGATCTTGTCAAAAATACCAGCATAGGTGTGTTTATTGACTCTGGAATGGAGGAGGGGCATACCTAAATATTTGCCAAGATCATTTGTCAAAGGAGACCCACAAATGTTACTAACTTCGACAGCAGTCTCCTTACAAGTATTTGGGGAGCAATAGATCAAGGATTTTTCAAAGCTGATAGCTTGTCCAGAGAGGGAACAAAACAGATCAAGGCAATTTTTAAGAATACCAGCCTGATAAGAAGAAGCCTCAGCAAATAGCATTAAATCATCAGCAAAGAAAAGATGGGAAATCTTAGGTCCAGATTTAGAAGCTCTAACAGGTTTCCAATTTCCAATGTCCACACAAGATTGAATAAGATGTGAGAGCTTTTCCATACAAAGAACAAAAATATAAGGTGAGAGAGGGTCACCTTGCCTAATGCCTCTTTGAGCTTCAAAAGAGCAATGATAGGAGCATTTTAAAGTGGTATTTTAATAGTTAATTCCTCACATTTTGCTTAGTTAATTCCTTAACGAATCGATTTTTAACTCAATTTCTATTTTCTTAGGTACATTGGAGTAAATGATGGTGAAATGAGCATTAGGTCCACACTTACCTATAAATGGTGGAGAAAAATGGAAATGTACTAAAATGTCAATTTTACACATTTTCCTACTCCGGCTAGAAAAAACCAAGCCAAGCAAGGAAGAAGGAGCGGCCGCCGGACCAAATGAACTTCAAATGAGCTGAAACTTTCCAGATCCATTCTAGACATCCTAAGGATCGTTTCTTATGAAGAGTGCCAGAGCTAGAATTGAGCGGAAGGCCTTCAAACAGTCAGCCCAATTTCCTGCAGAAGCAAAACTGGAAAACTGGACCTGTAAGAGGTCCAGCAGCATTTTCGGCCCAACCACATGGAATAAAAATATGAAATTTTACCATAGTGATCTACACTCATAATGGAACATTTTTTATGAAGAGGTCATAGTGAAATTGGGAATGCTTGTTGGAGAAATAATTGAAGGAATAAAGGGGCAGAAACTGATCTAAAAACAGCTCAACACCACATGTTCAAGTTTCCTACCCACATGAAGAAAGCTAGATGCTTTTCTCTTTTTCCTTGGATATATTTTTCTGCTCCAATAGATCATCATCACTTCCATACTTCTACACCTTCATGCCTTGCTTTCATTTCATCATTACTCCATCTTTTCCATATTTTACAAACCACTTTCATTATTTTTCTTCCATTTATCATTTCACTCTTCTTTTTCTTCCCTATATAAACACCTTCTCCTCTCACTCTAAAAACAGATTCCTTCATCCATTTCATCTTCTTTGTCTCTCCATTTCCATTCCATTTTTCTCTCCATTCTCTAGTTGCAAAATTCTGCGTTTTCAAGTAAGAAGAAGAAGAAGAAGAAGGAGCCGGGAATATCATATCCTCCATCGTCCACCTTGAAGGCTTGCTTCCAAGATTCAAGATTTCAACGTTTCAAGCACTCCATCTCCATCTCCAACTCACGGTGTAATTCATTCTTTTTCCTTATTTAATTTCGTAGGAATTTGTTTCTAGTTAACAATAACATTAAGGGCAAAGTTTAAGCCCAATTTCTATGTTTGAATAAAAATTGTGATTTCTTTATGTTGATTTTTATGTTGCTTATGTGAGATTGCTTAATTGATTTTGGATTATGGAAAACTTTTATATGTATGTGTTCTTTGATGGCCAACTTAGGATATATGCATGTAATTGGTGCTAGATTTAAGTAGTAAAGGCTTTGGACAAAAGTCGAAATCAATTAAGGAGGATTGCAAATAGATGGACTTTTTCATACTAGGTTGTGCACTTTGGTTGACATCCTTTCTTTGTTCTTCATGCATTGAATGTGTTCTTGATTAGCTAGTTTTCTAGACTATGATTGCATGTTCAATAGGTTTAATTTAGGTGCTTTCACTTAGATTAAATATTCAAGGAAAGTAAAATATGGGAAATCATTTGCTTCGAATGTTTCACATGGTCAACTTATTTCTCATGACATAGATAATCAACTATAGGAATTGTAATTGGATTTCATTCATATGATTGTAGTTTTGATCTTTGTTTCTTGTGTTCCACCCTTGTATATGTGTTTTTACACTTTCTTTATTTCATTTAATTTTAATTCCAATTCTATAATCTCAAAACCCCCCTTTTTATATTAACTTGTATATATTTTTATTCTTTATTTTATTTTTGTACATAATACTTTTTACTTTATTATTTTAATTCTTTATTTATTTTTTGACAATGACAGGTGTACCCTCAATCCCCGGAATAGAACGATCCCTATTTGCTTATACTACTAACGATGTTTTCAGGGTTAAATTATGCGCTTGCTTTGAGCGTACCAATTTTTGGCGCCGTTGCCGGGGATTGAAAAATCACTTGTTTTTGTTTATAATTGTTGTATATAAACTGTTTGATACTTAGTTTAAATTAACTAGGTTGTTTTTTTTATTGTTGAATACGAGTTTAATTGTGAGTTGTAAATAAAAGAAGGAATAGGTGAAGTCGTGTTTATTAATATTGGCCTAAACCCCTTATTGGTACCTAGTTCAGGTCCCTTAAGGTTGAGGGCGGCCTTTATTAACATTCATTGAACTGTCTAACACACTTAGGACCTTTTACATCCTAGTAAGAATATCCTATGTGAGATGGTGTCTAGGAAGGGGATAACGTTCATGACGGGTTTTTGAATCCAGAAGTGCTTATAAATGGGCTTAGCTCATGCCAAAATGGATTTTTCCTCTCGTGTTCACCCTCCCCTACCTGGCCATTTCAGTAAGGTTGCCCAACGGATGTAGGAGGGACTTTGTGTCTAGACGACTATACTTGGGCCGCACGTCCACTTGATTTACCGCTTGGAATTAGATTTGATATCAATAATGTTTATAACAAAAGAAATACTTGTACATACTCTTTACGTGTAAATTATTTTGTTGTTTCACACTTTATACTTGTAAAAATACTTTTTACGTTTTATACTCACTTGTGTACTTAACTTGTGTCTTATGTACAAAATACTTGTAAATTATACTTGTAGTTTGTAATTCATAGTTACTTGTTTATTTTTTTTGTATTTCTTTGTTAATATTAAGTTACTAACTTTATTTAATGTAGGTACCGTCTGGCTGCAAGACGTAAAATACAAGCGCTGCTTGGGAGGCAACCCAATTCAGAATATAATCAGATTTGCTTTCTCTTCCCCTTTTACTCCTCCATTTTCTTTTTGTTTTAGTAGTTATTTTCGTAAATTCCATCCCTATATGCTTACTTATTTCATTGCATGCTTTTAATTGATTACATTGAGGATAATGCAATATTTAAGTGTGGGGGAAGGGATTTATATTTTTGTCTTTCATTTTGAATCCTATAAATATTTTTGTCTTTCATTTTGTGTCCTATAAATATTTTTGAGTCCTATATTTTTAATAATAATAAAAATAAATAAAAATAAATAAAAATAAAATAAAAATAAAAATAAAATAAAATGCATTCATTCAGTCTTATTAAATTCAGCTTTTTACAAAAAAAAAAAAATAATAATAATAATAAAAAAAATTAAAAAAAAAAATAATAATAAAAAAAAAAAAAAAAAAAATGCATTCATTCAGTCTTATTAATTTCAGCTATTTACAAAAAAAAAAAAAAATAAATAAATAAATAATAATAATAATAATAATAAAAAAAATAAAAAAAATAATAATAATAATAATAATAATACTCTATACTAAGCCATGTCTGCATCTCTGTAGGAGTTGAGGCTGAGCTCAAGGGAAATGTGAGAGCCACCGCCATAACCGCTACCTCCCTCGGAAGTAGTCTTCATGATGCCCAAGATGTCCTCACCATGCATGGGGAACAATGGAAGAGTTTCAATCTCCTGGTGATCTCCTCCTCGTTGTTGCAGGGATGTTTGTCCTCCTGTTGTGCCAAAAGAGTTGTACTGGTATTAGTGTTGAAGTGTGAGGAAGAATATGAAACAAAATTTAAATCAAGAAATCCTTCATTACCAGTAGAATCGGTGGAACCAAAGTTGAGATTAATGGATCTACCATCATCAGTAGAACTAGTGGACCCAAAATTGATGTCAATGGATCCACCAGCTGGCCCAAAATTGATGTCGATGGATCCACCAGCACCAGTAGAACCAGTGGACCCAAAATTGAGATCAATGGATCCACCAGTACCAGGAGAACTAGTTCCCATGGGCACTTGAGCAGCCTGATTGCACCTCTTCATCTGCTTCTCTCGAGCCCTGACATTCTGGAACCAAAAATAAATGTTCTTGCCCTCAACATGTCCATACTGGTTCAGCTGGAGACAGATCTCGTGAATATGCTCTGTAGTTGGGCGCTTAACTCCCTTGTCGTAGTAAAGATCCTTGAGGATCCTTATTTGATCTGGAGTAGGAACCCACCTGGCACGGCTTCGCCAGAAATCTGTGTTGGCACTACTCCCGGCTGCTTGGTTGTTTCCTCCATCCTCGATTTGTTGCTGGGTTTGTAGCTCCATCAGTTGCAGAGTTCGTGGTTCCATGGTGATGGGTTGAGGGGATGTGAAGATCGAAGAGTAAAGTTGTCGAGTGTTTGAAGGAGTTGTTGTTAAAGGGATTAAGGATGATGATGGTGTGTTGGAGATCTGAAAGTTCAGAGGAAAGATGGGATTGAATCAACTAGATGGGAGAGAAGATCAGAAGAGAAGGATTGAATCGAAGAAGAAATATTTTGAGTTTTGAAAGAAGAGGAAAAGCTGAAGAGTTGGGAGAGAGGGGCTGGAACTCAGGAGAGATTTTCGTTCCTTTGGAGTGAACAGTTGCGCCCTCAGAATGCACCTATTTATAGAGCGAGGTGAGCAGATCTCCACCGTTGGATGGACGATTCCTGTGATTCATTCTACGCGTTGGATTAAAGTCGCCCTGAAACCCGGAAAAGTTGTTGGCGCGTGGAGAGCGTGTAAGGGGACCGAGGGAATCTCGAGGCGCTGTGGCAGACAGCTGTAGCCGAAAGCAGATTTGACTGCCGTAAATCACGGAAGGGATAAGCCGTGACACAAGTGGGCCGTACTTGGGCCTGTCTCGGATCAAGCCATCACTGTAGCTGTGGGTGGAGGCCTGATGGGCCGAGTTTCAGAAACAGTTTTGGACCTGATGGGCTGAGTTTCAGAAACAGTTTTGGACATGATGGGCCGAGTTTCTGAAACAGTTTTGGATGAGTTGGGCTGGGTTTCTGCAACAGTCTTGGATGTTTTGTGCCGAATTGTTGAAACAGTTGAAACAGTTGGTTTAAATAAAAGGATTGGTATGGATAATAACGTGAGCAGCCGTGCTCGAGTGGTTGAGTGTAAAGTTCGTGTACAAGAGGTCTGAGGTTCGAACCTCGCCTCTCGTTTATTTTTATTATGTTCGTTTATGACATAATAAGTATAAAATTTGTACACATTATATTAAGCACAGCTTGTGCTCCAGTGGTTGGGGACAAAGGTTTCGTGTAGCAGGTTAAGGTTTCGAACCTTGCCTCCCCCATTTTTTTTTATTTATGTCACTCCATCAGAACCCTCCTCCGAAGGCTGAAACCAGCAAGAAGGCTGCCACTCGCCCGCATACCGCTCCTCCAAAGGAGTAAATGGAGGTACAAGTCTAGGCTGAAAGACTTTAAACATTAAGCGCTGCATGGGAGGCAACCCATCTCAACCGTAGCTGTGGAGGAGCCATCAACGCAGATTTGCTCTCTTAAACTCTATCTCCTCTATTACTATTTTCTGATTGTATCTTTGTTATTTGCGTTTTTAGTTTTTGTTTTTAGGTTTTCTTGAGTTAATCATTCCATTCACATGATAATTGTTCATTGCATGCTCTAACTTGTTTAACATTGAGGACAATGTATGATTTAAGTGTGGGGGGAAGGATTAATGCTTGTAGTTAGTTTTTGTCATAAAAAGAAAACAAAACAAAAAAAAAAAATCGAAAAATGTCAGAAAAATAAAAAATTTCGTTGCTTTTGTTTTTGTTTTGAGTCTTAGGATGCCTTTCAACTGTCTGGGATGATTCTATATCTCTGAAATCATGACTAAAAGAGGATCACAACATTGAGATGATTTTAAACATGGTATTCTTTGGTTAATTGAGATATATGAAAAATGTGTGCCTTGTAGTGGATATGGATTGCATGACCTTGGTACAGAATATGAGCATGTTAAGATGAGGTGTGATTCATAAAGCCATGTGAGATAATTGAACCATGTCCCTTTTTCTTGGAGTGAAATGAAAAATATATTCTTAATTTCTTGGCGATGTTTTGATGATCTCATTATTCTTTCATCTTGATTGACTGCTTGCCATAGATTAAGTTTAATGGACTAGAGAATGCTAGAATTCGCTCTTGTGCTTGTTGAGACGTGATATCAATACATGGCCCTGATTCTGGAAGGGATAGAGGTTCTCTAGGAATTACCACCATTGCCAAATAAACTTGTGTCCCCATTTGTGCCCGTCGTGGGACCCCCCTAGATAAGCCCCTTTGAGCCTACTTTGAGCCTTTTCGTTCATCACCCTTAAAATCCTTAACCATGAAGCTTAGTATAGTTACAACCCTACCCTTTGTTCTAAGGACTTAGTGGAGCTATCTTTTGAGACATACTACATGGGTTTGGTGCTAAGGATGAAGATTGAGAAGAGGTGAAAGTTCAAGTGTGGGGATAGACTTGTCCATAAAGAAAAAGATATGTTGAAGCCGTGAAAAATGAAAAGAAAAGAGAAAAATTGTGTACGGCTAAAAAGAAAAAGAAAAAAAATATATATATATGTTTATGGACTTTCATCCCCCATACTTAGTGATTTTGGAGTTTGCTTTGAATTGAAGGCCCACTACAGAAAAATTTGGCCTTTGTCCATTTCACTAGAGTTCAAGGGAAGTTTATATTGAAGATTGGGCCCAACATGAAGACATTTGGCCCTCTTATATTACCTCTATGGGGAAGTGACGTTTTTGCAATGCCTTGGTGAAATATTTCGAGATCTATACATTCATATGAGCTCTACTAGGTTTTTAGGACACTTTGATAATCCTTACCTTTCATTTCTTTAAACCTTGAGCCTTAGCCCCATTACAACCTTTGAGAGGACCTTCTTGATCCTTAAGATGGGACAGCCTTTGATGTGGAGATGAGTTACAAGAGTTGAACCTATGGCTTGGGTCCATTCGTGCAAGTAGTTGATATCCTTCATGAGATCTTTTGAAAAAAAAAAAATTATATTCACAAAGTGCTTTTCGTTTCTTATATATGTGAGCTATTTGACTGCCTTAAAATATGTTCTCTCACATATAAATGAGTGATTATAAGCTTTTAAGCATTGCCTTGATCTGAGAGAAGAAAAAGTGGATATACCTTGTGAGGATATGAATCATACTTGTCTGAAGCATGCTAAGCTAAACCCCAATCACCATTATTACAACCAAGTCCTACTTGTGTATGTGTGGATCATATGTTTTAATTAACTCTCGAATGCTTAACATTGATTCTTGGTTGAGTGCTAATCTTGGTGTTGTGAAAGTAAGAGATTTCTGAGACAATATGTTAAAGGGCAATAGAGGTCTTTGTGATGTCAACATCTTGGTCTTTGTCTTTGAATTTACTCTTTTATGTGTGACGTTTTTTTTTTTCTTTGTGTTTTGCTTTGTGTTTTACGTTTTTGGTTTCTTTGAGTCTTTGTGTTTTTGTTTCCATACTTAGTCATTTTTTTCGTTGGTTTCTTTGTTTTGTGTCATAGTCTTTTTGGTTTGTTAGTTTTTGATTTTGCTAAGGGACTAGCAAAAGCTAAGTGTGGGGGAATTTGATAGGAGCATTTTAAAGTGGTATTTTAATAGTTAATTCCTCACATTTTGCTTAGTTAATTCCTTAACGAATCGATTTTTAACTCAATTTCTATTTTCTTAGGTACATTGGAGTAAATGATGGTGAAATGAGCATTAGGTCCACACTTACCTATAAATGGTGGAGAAAAATGGAAATGTACTAAAATGTCAATTTTACACATTTTCCTACTCCGGCTAGAAAAAACCAAGCCAAGCAAGGAAGAAGGAGCGGCCGCCGGACCAAATGAACTTCAAATGAGCTGAAACTTTCCAGATCCATTCTAGACATCCTAAGGATCGTTTCTTATGAAGAGTGCCAGAGCTAGAATTGAGCGGAAGGCCTTCAAACAGTCAGCCCAATTTCCTGCAGAAGCAAAACTGGAAAACTGGACCTGTAAGAGGTCCAGCAGCATTTTCGGCCCAACCACATGGAATAAAAATATGAAATTTTACCATAGTGATCTACACTCATAATGGAACATTTTTTATGAAGAGGTCATAGTGAAATTGGGAATGCTTGTTGGAGAAATAATTGAAGGAATAAAGGGGCAGAAACTGATCTAAAAACAGCTCAACACCACATGTTCAAGTTTCCTACCCACATGAAGAAAGCTAGATGCTTTTCTCTTTTTCCTTGGATATATTTTTCTGCTCCAATAGATCATCATCACTTCCATACTTCTACACCTTCATGCCTTGCTTTCATTTCATCATTACTCCATCTTTTCCATATTTTACAAACCACTTTCATTATTTTTCTTCCATTTATCATTTCACTCTTCTTTTTCTTCCCTATATAAACACCTTCTCCTCTCACTCTAAAAACAGATTCCTTCATCCATTTCATCTTCTTTGTCTCTCCATTTCCATTCCATTTTTCTCTCCATTCTCTAGTTGCAAAATTCTGCGTTTTCAAGTAAGAAGAAGAAGAAGAAGAAGGAGCCGGGAATATCATATCCTCCATCGTCCACCTTGAAGGCTTGCTTCCAAGATTCAAGATTTCAACGTTTCAAGCACTCCATCTCCATCTCCAACTCACGGTGTAATTCATTCTTTTTCCTTATTTAATTTCGTAGGAATTTGTTTCTAGTTAACAATAACATTAAGGGCAAAGTTTAAGCCCAATTTCTATGTTTGAATAAAAATTGTGATTTCTTTATGTTGATTTTTATGTTGCTTATGTGAGATTGCTTAATTGATTTTGGATTATGGAAAACTTTTATATGTATGTGTTCTTTGATGGCCAACTTAGGATATATGCATGTAATTGGTGCTAGATTTAAGTAGTAAAGGCTTTGGACAAAAGTCGAAATCAATTAAGGAGGATTGCAAATAGATGGACTTTTTCATACTAGGTTGTGCACTTTGGTTGACATCCTTTCTTTGTTCTTCATGCATTGAATGTGTTCTTGATTAGCTAGTTTTCTAGACTATGATTGCATGTTCAATAGGTTTAATTTAGGTGCTTTCACTTAGATTAAATATTCAAGGAAAGTAAAATATGGGAAATCATTTGCTTCGAATGTTTCACATGGTCAACTTATTTCTCATGACATAGATAATCAACTATAGGAATTGTAATTGGATTTCATTCATATGATTGTAGTTTTGATCTTTGTTTCTTGTGTTCCACCCTTGTATATGTGTTTTTACACTTTCTTTATTTCATTTAATTTTAATTCCAATTCTATAATCTCAAAACCCCCCTTTTTATATTAACTTGTATATATTTTTATTCTTTATTTTATTTTTGTACATAATACTTTTTACTTTATTATTTTAATTCTTTATTTATTTTTTGACAATGACAGGTGTACCCTCAATCCCCGGAATAGAACGATCCCTATTTGCTTATACTACTAACGATGTTTTCAGGGTTAAATTATGCGCTTGCTTTGAGCGTACCAATTTTTGGCGCCGTTGCCGGGGATTGAAAAATCACTTGTTTTTGTTTATAATTGTTGTATATAAACTGTTTGATACTTAGTTTAAATTAACTAGGTTGTTTTTTTTATTGTTGAATACGAGTTTAATTGTGAGTTGTAAATAAAAGAAGGAATAGGTGAAGTCGTGTTTATTAATATTGGCCTAAACCCCTTATTGGTACCTAGTTCAGGTCCCTTAAGGTTGAGGGCGGCCTTTATTAACATTCATTGAACTGTCTAACACACTTAGGACCTTTTACATCCTAGTAAGAATATCCTATGTGAGATGGTGTCTAGGAAGGGGATAACGTTCATGACGGGTTTTTGAATCCAGAAGTGCTTATAAATGGGCTTAGCTCATGCCAAAATGGATTTTTCCTCTCGTGTTCACCCTCCCCTACCTGGCCATTTCAGTAAGGTTGCCCAACGGATGTAGGAGGGACTTTGTGTCTAGACGACTATACTTGGGCCGCACGTCCACTTGATTTACCGCTTGGAATTAGATTTGATATCAATAATGTTTATAACAAAAGAAATACTTGTACATACTCTTTACGTGTAAATTATTTTGTTGTTTCACACTTTATACTTGTAAAAATACTTTTTACGTTTTATACTCACTTGTGTACTTAACTTGTGTCTTATGTACAAAATACTTGTAAATTATACTTGTAGTTTGTAATTCATAGTTACTTGTTTATTTTTTTTGTATTTCTTTGTTAATATTAAGTTACTAACTTTATTTAATGTAGGTACCGTCTGGCTGCAAGACGTAAAATACAAGCGCTGCTTGGGAGGCAACCCAATTCAGAATATAATCAGATTTGCTTTCTCTTCCCCTTTTACTCCTCCATTTTCTTTTTGTTTTAGTAGTTATTTTCGTAAATTCCATCCCTATATGCTTACTTATTTCATTGCATGCTTTTAATTGATTACATTGAGGATAATGCAATATTTAAGTGTGGGGGAAGGGATTTATATTTTTGTCTTTCATTTTGAATCCTATAAATATTTTTGTCTTTCATTTTGTGTCCTATAAATATTTTTGAGTCCTATATTTTTAATAATAATAAAAATAAATAAAAATAAATAAAAATAAAATAAAAATAAAAATAAAATAAAATGCATTCATTCAGTCTTATTAAATTCAGCTTTTTACAAAAAAAAAAAAATAATAATAATAATAAAAAAAATTAAAAAAAAAAATAATAATAAAAAAAAAAAAAAAAAAAATGCATTCATTCAGTCTTATTAATTTCAGCTATTTACAAAAAAAAAAAAAAATAAATAAATAAATAATAATAATAATAATAATAATAAAAATAAAAAAAATAATAATAATAATAATAATAATACTCTATACTAAGCCATGTCTGCATCTCTGTAGGAGTTGAGGCTGAGCTCAAGGGAAATGTGAGAGCCACCGCCATAACCGCTACCTCCCTCGGAAGTAGTCTTCATGATGCCCAAGATGTCCTCACCATGCATGGGGAACAATGGAAGAGTTTCAATCTCCTGGTGATCTCCTCCTCGTTGTTGCAGGGATGTTTGTCCTCCTGTTGTGCCAAAAGAGTTGTACTGGTATTAGTGTTGAAGTGTGAGGAAGAATATGAAACAAAATTTAAATCAAGAAATCCTTCATTACCAGTAGAATCGGTGGAACCAAAGTTGAGATTAATGGATCTACCATCATCAGTAGAACTAGTGGACCCAAAATTGATGTCAATGGATCCACCAGCTGGCCCAAAATTGATGTCGATGGATCCACCAGCACCAGTAGAACCAGTGGACCCAAAATTGAGATCAATGGATCCACCAGTACCAGGAGAACTAGTTCCCATGGGCACTTGAGCAGCCTGATTGCACCTCTTCATCTGCTTCTCTCGAGCCCTGACATTCTGGAACCAAAAATAAATGTTCTTGCCCTCAACATGTCCATACTGGTTCAGCTGGAGACAGATCTCGTGAATATGCTCTGTAGTTGGGCGCTTAACTCCCTTGTCGTAGTAAAGATCCTTGAGGATCCTTATTTGATCTGGAGTAGGAACCCACCTGGCACGGCTTCGCCAGAAATCTGTGTTGGCACTACTCCCGGCTGCTTGGTTGTTTCCTCCATCCTCGATTTGTTGCTGGGTTTGTAGCTCCATCAGTTGCAGAGTTCGTGGTTCCATGGTGATGGGTTGAGGGGATGTGAAGATCGAAGAGTAAAGTTGTCGAGTGTTTGAAGGAGTTGTTGTTAAAGGGATTAAGGATGATGATGGTGTGTTGGAGATCTGAAAGTTCAGAGGAAAGATGGGATTGAATCAACTAGATGGGAGAGAAGATCAGAAGAGAAGGATTGAATCGAAGAAGAAATATTTTGAGTTTTGAAAGAAGAGGAAAAGCTGAAGAGTTGGGAGAGAGGGGCTGGAACTCAGGAGAGATTTTCGTTCCTTTGGAGTGAACAGTTGCGCCCTCAGAATGCACCTATTTATAGAGCGAGGTGAGCAGATCTCCACCGTTGGATGGACGATTCCTGTGATTCATTCTACGCGTTGGATTAAAGTCGCCCTGAAACCCGGAAAAGTTGTTGGCGCGTGGAGAGCGTGTAAGGGGACCGAGGGAATCTCGAGGCGCTGTGGCAGACAGCTGTAGCCGAAAGCAGATTTGACTGCCGTAAATCACGGAAGGGATAAGCCGTGACACAAGTGGGCCGTACTTGGGCCTGTCTCGGATCAAGCCATCACTGTAGCTGTGGGTGGAGGCCTGATGGGCCGAGTTTCAGAAACAGTTTTGGACCTGATGGGCTGAGTTTCAGAAACAGTTTTGGACATGATGGGCCGAGTTTCTGAAACAGTTTTGGATGAGTTGGGCTGGGTTTCTGCAACAGTCTTGGATGTTTTGTGCCGAATTGTTGAAACAGTTGAAACAGTTGGTTTAAATAAAAGGATTGGTATGGATAATAACGTGAGCAGCCGTGCTCGAGTGGTTGAGTGTAAAGTTCGTGTACAAGAGGTCTGAGGTTCGAACCTCGCCTCTCGTTTATTTTTATTATGTTCGTTTATGACATAATAAGTATAAAATTTGTACACATTATATTAAGCACAGCTTGTGCTCCAGTGGTTGGGGACAAAGGTTTCGTGTAGCAGGTTAAGGTTTCGAACCTTGCCTCCCCCATTTTTTTTTATTTATGTCACTCCATCAGAACCCTCCTCCGAAGGCTGAAACCAGCAAGAAGGCTGCCACTCGCCCGCATACCGCTCCTCCAAAGGAGTAAATGGAGGTACAAGTCTAGGCTGAAAGACTTTAAACATTAAGCGCTGCATGGGAGGCAACCCATCTCAACCGTAGCTGTGGAGGAGCCATCAACGCAGATTTGCTCTCTTAAACTCTATCTCCTCTATTACTATTTTCTGATTGTATCTTTGTTATTTGCGTTTTTAGTTTTTGTTTTTAGGTTTTCTTGAGTTAATCATTCCATTCACATGATAATTGTTCATTGCATGCTCTAACTTGTTTAACATTGAGGACAATGTATGATTTAAGTGTGGGGGGAAGGATTAATGCTTGTAGTTAGTTTTTGTCATAAAAAGAAAACAAAACAAAAAAAAAAAATCGAAAAATGTCAGAAAAATAAAAAATTTCGTTGCTTTTGTTTTTGTTTTGAGTCTTAGGATGCCTTTCAACTGTCTGGGATGATTCTATATCTCTGAAATCATGACTAAAAGAGGATCACAACATTGAGATGATTTTAAACATGGTATTCTTTGGTTAATTGAGATATATGAAAAATGTGTGCCTTGTAGTGGATATGGATTGCATGACCTTGGTACAGAATATGAGCATGTTAAGATGAGGTGTGATTCATAAAGCCATGTGAGATAATTGAACCATGTCCCTTTTTCTTGGAGTGAAATGAAAAATATATTCTTAATTTCTTGGCGATGTTTTGATGATCTCATTATTCTTTCATCTTGATTGACTGCTTGCCATAGATTAAGTTTAATGGACTAGAGAATGCTAGAATTCGCTCTTGTGCTTGTTGAGACGTGATATCAATACATGGCCCTGATTCTGGAAGGGATAGAGGTTCTCTAGGAATTACCACCATTGCCAAATAAACTTGTGTCCCCATTTGTGCCCGTCGTGGGACCCCCCTAGATAAGCCCCTTTGAGCCTACTTTGAGCCTTTTCGTTCATCACCCTTAAAATCCTTAACCATGAAGCTTAGTATAGTTACAACCCTACCCTTTGTTCTAAGGACTTAGTGGAGCTATCTTTTGAGACATACTACATGGGTTTGGTGCTAAGGATGAAGATTGAGAAGAGGTGAAAGTTCAAGTGTGGGGATAGACTTGTCCATAAAGAAAAAGATATGTTGAAGCCGTGAAAAATGAAAAGAAAAGAGAAAAATTGTGTACGGCTAAAAAGAAAAAGAAAAAAAATATATATATATGTTTATGGACTTTCATCCCCCATACTTAGTGATTTTGGAGTTTGCTTTGAATTGAAGGCCCACTACAGAAAAATTTGGCCTTTGTCCATTTCACTAGAGTTCAAGGGAAGTTTATATTGAAGATTGGGCCCAACATGAAGACATTTGGCCCTCTTATATTACCTCTATGGGGAAGTGACGTTTTTGCAATGCCTTGGTGAAATATTTCGAGATCTATACATTCATATGAGCTCTACTAGGTTTTTAGGACACTTTGATAATCCTTACCTTTCATTTCTTTAAACCTTGAGCCTTAGCCCCATTACAACCTTTGAGAGGACCTTCTTGATCCTTAAGATGGGACAGCCTTTGATGTGGAGATGAGTTACAAGAGTTGAACCTATGGCTTGGGTCCATTCGTGCAAGTAGTTGATATCCTTCATGAGATCTTTTGAAAAAAAAAAAATTATATTCACAAAGTGCTTTTCGTTTCTTATATATGTGAGCTATTTGACTGCCTTAAAATATGTTCTCTCACATATAAATGAGTGATTATAAGCTTTTAAGCATTGCCTTGATCTGAGAGAAGAAAAAGTGGATATACCTTGTGAGGATATGAATCATACTTGTCTGAAGCATGCTAAGCTAAACCCCAATCACCATTATTACAACCAAGTCCTACTTGTGTATGTGTGGATCATATGTTTTAATTAACTCTCGAATGCTTAACATTGATTCTTGGTTGAGTGCTAATCTTGGTGTTGTGAAAGTAAGAGATTTCTGAGACAATATGTTAAAGGGCAATAGAGGTCTTTGTGATGTCAACATCTTGGTCTTTGTCTTTGAATTTACTCTTTTATGTGTGACGTTTTTTTTTTTCTTTGTGTTTTGCTTTGTGTTTTACGTTTTTGGTTTCTTTGAGTCTTTGTGTTTTTGTTTCCATACTTAGTCATTTTTTTCGTTGGTTTCTTTGTTTTGTGTCATAGTCTTTTTGGTTTGTTAGTTTTTGATTTTGCTAAGGGACTAGCAAAAGCTAAGTGTGGGGGAATTTGATAGGAGCATTTTAAAGTGGTATTTTAATAGTTAATTCCTCACATTTTGCTTAGTTAATTCCTTAACGAATCGATTTTTAACTCAATTTCTATTTTCTTAGGTACATTGGAGTAAATGATGGTGAAATGAGCATTAGGTCCACACTTACCTATAAATGGTGGAGAAAAATGGAAATGTACTAAAATGTCAATTTTACACATTTTCCTACTCCGGCTAGAAAAAACCAAGCCAAGCAAGGAAGAAGGAGCGGCCGCCGGACCAAATGAACTTCAAATGAGCTGAAACTTTCCAGATCCATTCTAGACATCCTAAGGATCGTTTCTTATGAAGAGTGCCAGAGCTAGAATTGAGCGGAAGGCCTTCAAACAGTCAGCCCAATTTCCTGCAGAAGCAAAACTGGAAAACTGGACCTGTAAGAGGTCCAGCAGCATTTTCGGCCCAACCACATGGAATAAAAATATGAAATTTTACCATAGTGATCTACACTCATAATGGAACATTTTTTATGAAGAGGTCATAGTGAAATTGGGAATGCTTGTTGGAGAAATAATTGAAGGAATAAAGGGGCAGAAACTGATCTAAAAACAGCTCAACACCACATGTTCAAGTTTCCTACCCACATGAAGAAAGCTAGATGCTTTTCTCTTTTTCCTTGGATATATTTTTCTGCTCCAATAGATCATCATCACTTCCATACTTCTACACCTTCATGCCTTGCTTTCATTTCATCATTACTCCATCTTTTCCATATTTTACAAACCACTTTCATTATTTTTCTTCCATTTATCATTTCACTCTTCTTTTTCTTCCCTATATAAACACCTTCTCCTCTCACTCTAAAAACAGATTCCTTCATCCATTTCATCTTCTTTGTCTCTCCATTTCCATTCCATTTTTCTCTCCATTCTCTAGTTGCAAAATTCTGCGTTTTCAAGTAAGAAGAAGAAGAAGAAGAAGGAGCCGGGAATATCATATCCTCCATCGTCCACCTTGAAGGCTTGCTTCCAAGATTCAAGATTTCAACGTTTCAAGCACTCCATCTCCATCTCCAACTCACGGTGTAATTCATTCTTTTTCCTTATTTAATTTCGTAGGAATTTGTTTCTAGTTAACAATAACATTAAGGGCAAAGTTTAAGCCCAATTTCTATGTTTGAATAAAAATTGTGATTTCTTTATGTTGATTTTTATGTTGCTTATGTGAGATTGCTTAATTGATTTTGGATTATGGAAAACTTTTATATGTATGTGTTCTTTGATGGCCAACTTAGGATATATGCATGTAATTGGTGCTAGATTTAAGTAGTAAAGGCTTTGGACAAAAGTCGAAATCAATTAAGGAGGATTGCAAATAGATGGACTTTTTCATACTAGGTTGTGCACTTTGGTTGACATCCTTTCTTTGTTCTTCATGCATTGAATGTGTTCTTGATTAGCTAGTTTTCTAGACTATGATTGCATGTTCAATAGGTTTAATTTAGGTGCTTTCACTTAGATTAAATATTCAAGGAAAGTAAAATATGGGAAATCATTTGCTTCGAATGTTTCACATGGTCAACTTATTTCTCATGACATAGATAATCAACTATAGGAATTGTAATTGGATTTCATTCATATGATTGTAGTTTTGATCTTTGTTTCTTGTGTTCCACCCTTGTATATGTGTTTTTACACTTTCTTTATTTCATTTAATTTTAATTCCAATTCTATAATCTCAAAACCCCCCTTTTTATATTAACTTGTATATATTTTTATTCTTTATTTTATTTTTGTACATAATACTTTTTACTTTATTATTTTAATTCTTTATTTATTTTTTGACAATGACAGGTGTACCCTCAATCCCCGGAATAGAACGATCCCTATTTGCTTATACTACTAACGATGTTTTCAGGGTTAAATTATGCGCTTGCTTTGAGCGTACCAAGCAAGTCAACTCTCCATTAAAACAAATCTGAAAACTAGTTGACGTAATGCAGTGCATAATGAGCTTAACAAGAGACTGAGGAAATTGAGCTTCATATAAAACCATCTCAATGAAGTCCCATCTCAATCTATCATAAGCTTTAGATAAATCAACCTTCCAAGCAAAAAAGCCCAAATTTCCAGAAGATCTTCTGAATTTAAAAAGCATTTCTTGAGCAATCATAACATTATCAGAAATGTGCCTGCCAGGAACATAACTTACCTGATTAGGGCTGATTAAGTGCTGCATCAAGGGCCTTATACGAGCAACAATGATCTTGGAGATGACTTTATAGATGGTAGTGCACAAGCTGATGGGTCTAAAGTTAGCCATATGCTGAGGGCCATCAATTTTAGGAATCAGAGAAATGATAGTATGATTCAGGCCAGGGGGGATTTTACAGGAACTAAAAGCATCATGAACAACTTGAAAAATTTCACCAGAATAGGTTTGCCAATGATTCTGGTAAAAGATGGCAGGAAAACCATCATGGCCAGGAGCTTTGAGGCCACCAATAGCAAACAAAGACTCTTTGACCTCCAACAAAGTAATAGGCTGACAGATGTTATCTAAGGTGACCTGATCGATAGGAGGGAACAACCAAGGAATGATAAATCTGATATCATCAACATCTTTAAGAGAGAATAGATCAACAAAAAAATCAACAGAGATTTTTTTCATAGTGGCAGAATCAGTGAACCAGTTACCATTCTTATCAAATAAGCCCTCAATTTTATTTTTCCTTCTTCTAACAAGAGTAGTTAGATGGAAGAACCTGGTATTTCTATCTCCACCTTGCAGCCATTTGTCTCTGGATTTTTGTCTCCAGAAAAGGTTCTCTTGATCTCTGATGGTCTCATATTCCTGAATAAGATCAGCTTCCAGATTAATCAAAAAAAGATTTTCATGTCTATCTCTGGCCCTTTGAATGCCACCAATTCTAGCCAAAATTCTTTTTTTCCTGTGAAAAGTGACCAAAAACCTCTTTATTCCATTTAGCAAGAGCAACAGAAAGGGCTTGAACTTTAGCAGAAAAATCACCAGTAAGAGAATTCCAAGTAGAAGAGACAAAATCAGCATAGTTAGCATGAGAGAACCACATAGCCTGAAATCTAAAAGGAATAGCCTCTCTATTAACAAAGTTATTGGAGTAGAGCTGCATCAGAATAGGGCAGTGATCTGATCTAGTCTTGGGAAGGTGTTGGATAAAGGCTTCAGCAAAAGAAGACCTCCAAGAACAATTACAAAAACCTCTATCCAGTCTCTCTTTAACTCTGTTATTACTCCAGGTAAAGCGAGATCCTTGAAATCCCATATCAATCAAGGCATTCCTATTGACCCAATCCCTGAAACCACCAAACCTTCCAGTAAAAGGACCACAACTTTTGTCATCAATTGAAATCAATTCATTAAAATCTCCAATAAACATACAAGGGAGATTAATATCAGCAATGAGATGATCAAGGTAAGGCCACAGATCAGCTCTAACCGAATTAGTAGGGCTAGCATAGATCACAGTGAGCATCCAACTAGGCTTGCCAGGAAGAGAAACTTTCACGGAGACAGATTGGAAATTTTTGTCAATGAAATCAACATGAACTTTGAGACTGTTCCATAGTAACCAAATACCACCAGAAAAGCCCTCAGCTTCAACAACTCTAAAGTCAGAAAAACCAAGTTTTTTTAGAGTATCTCGAGCCTTAATGAATTGAACACGAGGTTCACAGATAGCTAAAATATCCACAGAATGTAAATTAACCAAGTCCGCAATAGCAGATCGAAAATTCTCACTTCCAGCACCTCTGGCATTCCAAAATAAGACTTTAAACATTGAGAGGCAATGAAAGAGAGGGTAGACACCCTAGTTAAGCATCAACCATTCCCTCCCCATCATGGGAAGGCAGGTTGTCCTCAATTGTCAACATGCTATTATCAGCAAAAGTTTTCTCCACAAATTTATCGGAATCCTTATCAGTGGATAACAGCAAGTCGTCCTTTGATACGGTCTCCTCAGGTGGACAATGGCCAAATATGGCAGAGATCCCATCACCAAGAGCATTAGACCCCATATTTTCAAATGAGAGTTTCTTGAAAACATTAGTCTGATGTTTAGTGACAGAAGGGCAATGCCCTTTAGATTTTCTTTGGTAATGCATGTCAACTTTAGATCCACTACAACTTCCAATATTTGAAACATCTTTCATAGGAATTCTAGAGAGGTTTTTACTTTTCACATTAGAATTGTTAGAAAAACCAGATGCAAGCTTAGTAGGGGAGAGCGTACCAGACAGTTCAGAGTTCTTCAAAGTGGCATTAGAGGCAGTAGCAGATTTAGCTTTAGTGGACACAGGGGCAACTTTCTTCTTCTCTTGGAAACTCTGCCAACGCTTAACAATAGAAGGTGTGGTTGCAGCAGGATTGTCCTCAACAGTCTTCTCAGGCATTTCAGAATCCATGCCACCCTCATCCTGCAAAACCGAAAATCTAGACCCAGAATTTCCAGACTTTTTGGCAGCACCAGAATCACTATTTTTCTTCTTGTTCCTGTAGCTCATAAGCATCCAAGGACCCATATCTTCCTTAATCACATCACAAGAAGGAGGATGGATTAGCTCATTCTGCCCATTGGCCATATTCACATCAGCAAGGATTACACCATCAGAGTCATTAGCATGGAGGAGAGCAGTAGCACTATTGATATCTTGTTGGGTAACATTAGCACCTGCAGTAGACTTGAGTGTAGGACATTTATCTTTGGAGTGACCAAAGCAACCACATTCAAAGCAAATTAAGGAGATGCCTTCATACACAACATTATATGCAGCAGATTCAACTTCAACATATGGGCGCAGAGGCTTGCTTAAATCAATTTCAATACAAACACGGGCAAATTGTCCTCTAGATTGTCCAATAGTAAGCTTGTCAACCTTCACAACATCACCAAGGATCTTCCCAATTTTGGCCACAGTAAATTCCTTAAAGTACTTGACAGGCAACCCGAAAATTCTGACCCATAAAGCCATTTTCCCAATAAACTCATTCATAGGATCAAAGTCAGGCCTCCATTTTTTCACAATCAAAGTCTGCCCAACCAAAATCCAAGGACCCCCACACA
Source organism: Rosa rugosa (assembly GCF_958449725.1). Lineage (NCBI taxonomy): Eukaryota > Viridiplantae > Streptophyta > Magnoliopsida > Rosales > Rosaceae > Rosa > Rosa rugosa. Next base: position 34,930,525 of record NC_084820.1, read on the forward strand.
AGGCATAGTTCATATCTTCTTCTAAATTGAATTTGACAATGAAAAAATCATTAGGAAGGTCAATGAGTTGCCAACCTCCTTTTACTTGCCACTTCCTTCGTAATCCTCTCAGCATAAACTCAAAAGAATTGGTGGAGTTAGGCTTACCCATGAGTTTCACAACCACAGCACAACGCCATTCATAATCAAGCTTATTATGGACTTTTTCAGAGAATGAGACATTCTGGCCATGTTTACCTTGAGAGTAAGAGCAATCATCGTCAGTAAACTCAAAGTCCTCCAGCATGGTTTGCATGTAGCGATCCACCGGATTTTTGAGTGTGCTGGCATAAGTCGTCTGATGCTGCAGAGAAGGAGGTGTCTGCACAGAGGAATCCAGATCTTCCATTCGAAGAGCCTCCAAATCGGTGCTGATATCGCCTCCATTCTTCATACGCTTACGCTGAAACGACATCGAAACCTTATCTCCGCCGCTTCCCGGTGGAAGGGCAGAGAAAACAAACGCCGGCGAAGCCACCAGAAAGATCAGGTAGTCAAGAGAACGTCGGAGATGTTGAAATCAACGAGGGCCAATCGGAGCAAAAGTTAGGTAACGATAGGAATGGAGAAAGCGCGTGAGGCGCGTTCAAGCGATGGGTTTTTAGCTATCCAATTCTATACTTTTTTCCATTAGTTTCGAAAGATAAAAAGTTAATCAATTGGCCTGTGTTTGTTTTAGTCACTGCTGGACAGGGTTTGTATTGTAAAATATTAATAAAATCATGAGGGTATTACCTAAATAAATAAATTAATAAGGACTACATTAATGTTGTTTAGTTAATTTCTTCTTGTATCAACATATATATGGGAGTCTTTTTTAATGAGAATCACTAAAATGAAGAATAGTTCAGAAATTTTTTAAAAGACTTACTTTTCGATTACATTTGCGCAAATCAACCGTTAAATATTTAGATATTTATGTGTAGGAGATGGAAGCGGTAGCAAAGATTTTGATAAAAGTTTGAAAGAAATGTTGTATGAGGTTGAGATTCTGGTTAGTAAATTAGACTTGCATTTTAGCCAAATGCTTCAAGAACAATCACAAAATCATATATAAAACTGATTAACGTCTTTTACACACATGGTATGAAAACAACTGGGTCTGCATATAATTACTCTACCACACGAGTAAATGATGACAAAAATTGAGTATACTATGTAGCATACAGGGGTTTGCATATAAGGGGTTTAACCTAATTCCTTTTACCCCTACTTCTTCTTGTTCCGACTACCTCCCAACCATCTTCCGCTTCAACTACCTGCTTGGTCTTTGGCTCTACTGCATGAGACTCTGGTTTGTCCACAATCATGTTTGATGAATCATCTTTATTCATGCTAGGATCAGTATCATCATCATCCTCGTCACTGTCTTCTTCATCATTGACAACCTGGCATGAGTAAGGAACAGAATGAAGAGTTTATTGTAATGCAAAAATTTATCATATACTCGATCATTACTCAATTTTGAGCACTCACCTGAACAAGATAAACCCAAAAACCAATGTCCTCAACACAAAACTTTGGCAAACTCATAGAACTGTCAAAACTCTTAATGCACAGGGTTTTAAATAGAACTTACCTGTTTAACATGAGGAGTAGGAACTCTTCGACTATTGGCTTCCCTTAGGCTTTCAATAGACTTGAAATTGCAATCCAAACATTCTTCATGCATAATCATTATTTTTTCAGCTACCTGTGCAAAATCCGAAGCCAATTAAAAGCAAGTTCTAAAAAACGCTAGGTGCTAGTCGGGCGGTGAATAGGGGACTAGCGCCTAGTCGCCTAGGCGGGGGACTAGACGGCGCCTAGTCGCCTAGGCGGGGGACTAGACGGCGCCTAGGCAGTTTTGTATTTTTTAAATTTTTATAGAATTTAACTAAATACTTATTTAATTAACTATTTTTAACTAAATACTTATTTAATTAACTAAATAAAATTATAGCTAGGCGGTAGAATTGAAATAGGCTGTAGAATTGACGACGAAAAAAAGTATAGTATTCAATTATCCAACAAAAAAGAAGAAGCTATTCACCAAAAAAAAATACAACAAAAAAGAAGAAGCAGCATTCAATTATGCTTCTTGTACCCAGCACATGTGCCCATCCAATCTTTTTTCTCTCTCTCAACTAACAGCAGCCACGAATTACTGTCTCTATCTCTCTCTCTCTCTGAAACAATAAACTACTGCATACATTTTCATTCCCTTCTCTCTCTCTCTTGTGCGAAACCATCTTCTGGGAAACCAGTAGCCACCGCCTCCACATTCTTTCTCATCTCTCTTTTAATCAATTTTTCTTAACTTTCTTCATTATTCAGTCAATCATCACACAAAAGAACTGGAAACAATAACCAAGACCACAATGACGATCAATATTCTGGCCTTTTGTTTTTTCAGCTACTTTGATCAGAGTCGATTCCTCTGCTTTCTCTCTCTCTCCGAGCCTTCATACTCCATGAAACAACTGATATATCCGCCTAGAAAGGCCGCCTAGCGCCCAACCACCCCCGCCCAGACGATTAGTCGCCTGCCTAGACCACCTAGGCGGCCACCCAACTGCAGTCCGCCCAACAACGCCGATTTGGCATTAGTCGAGTCGGAGAGCTGCCGCCCAGCGCCTAGGCGGAGCCTAGGCGGCCGAGTTTTAGAACACTGATTAAAAGTTAAAAACACAATAAAGATAAAACAGCTAGTCTAAAATTTCATCCCTCATATCCACAGTTACAGATTCCCTTGGGCTCTTAATAGAATTTACAAGATGAACATTCTGCATGCATAATTTATGAACATTCCAACTACTTGTGCTCTAAAGGAAAAATAAACCATAAAAAGACAAACTGCTGATACAAAATTGCATCCCCGATGTCAACCAGCCTTAAGCTTTCAATAGACTTGAAATACAATCTACACATTCTCCGAGCATTCTTTATGCATAATCATTAACTTTACAGCTAACTTCAACCCGCAAAAGAAAGGAAGAAAAGAGAAACCATAACACAGAAGCACAAAATTGCATCCCTTATACCCACTAGTCATAATCATTAGCTTTACAGCTACTTGTGCAGAGAATCAGCTGACTACAGCTGTAGATATGTTGGGTTAATGCCAGCCATAGTTAACAATAAAAGAGTTTGAGTTACTAAAGACGATTAATTAACCAAATACTGAAGGTCAGACATGCAGAACACGGACATCTCACAAATCCTTAATGGCTCCTCATTTTTTTAATTCAAGTACACTATCTAGGGCAAGCAGATATTTGTCTATTTCCAACCACAGGCATAGCATAACAAAATTTATTTGTAATACAATCCATCAAGATACTATCAGATGTTGCAACATGTCACCTAAGAAAATGGTGTAATGTAACATACCTCCTCAATGCTACCATCCTCTATCACAGTATTGAGAAAACTCATAGCTTCAATGAGCATTTCTTCTAAATCATCTATATAAAGAGGTTCTGAAAAAGAATGAACAGATGGCTGTCAGAACTATAACACTAATCATTGTAAGAAAATCCACATAATGCATACTATATCAGTGTATCATATTCCTACATAATGTGTACTATATCACTGTATCATATTCCTACTGCTACACAAGCACATCTCTCCACAGATTACATACCATCTTTTTCTACAAAATTGACAGCTCATGAGGCAAAGGTCCTTACTTTTGCAGATAACTTTGTACACAAAAATAAAATAAACTAATTAAAAAAATAACTTTGTGCCATAAGACCTGGATTGAACTCTTAGCAAATCTAAACACAGCATTGGCATAATAATGCTCTCAAAAAGAACCACACACATCGGAACTCGTATTGCAGAAGCATATTCTAGCACAAAATTGACAAATCCTGTGGTAAAGATCCAATAAAAAGAAAAAAAAACTAGAGGAAAGATCACTTTTTAACATTAATGAGCAAAAATATGGCAAACTAAAACCAGCCGCAATTAAATTCAACGGGTCAAAGAATTAGAAAGGAGAAGGGGGTCAAAAGCTACACTATAACCAAACAAAACCACTACACAACTCTCCACAGCTTCATACAACAAAAACTGAAAAAGCACTTTCTTGCTCTCTTGAAACATAGAAACTTGAATGCAATTGTCTTAATCATCCTTCAGATTAAGCACTCATCAGGACACCTGAACTATGCCAAAGGTAAGAGTTACAATATCTTTCCTCACGAAGATTAGCAATATATCTGGAGTTACCACAAATGCCCAAGTTCGTATACAGGTCTTTATTGAATAAAGAACTTTGTGCGTGTTTGTTTCTCAAACTGATGTTAAAAATCATATTTGCTGACACAAAACTACAATCAAACAGGAATTACACTAGTGTGAAGAAACTACTGCCTTCAAGGGATACAAAATTAGAGACCAATTTACAAGAAAACGGGAATAATTACACTGTCAGTTGCGAATTGAATAACAGATTCTTCAGATATACTAGATTAAACTCTGTCAGCACAATTTCTGAACAAAAGAATTGACCTTTATGCCAAAAAAAACTAGATTAAACTCTCAACACATCCACGCACAAACAATGCTCTGATAATTTCAGCACAAAAAATAAAAATCACAGACTCAATTCGCAGAAAAAGGAGAAAGCTTGACGAGTTGAACTTACCGGTGGAGAAATTGACCCAGGAGACGATATCAGAGACCAGTTGCTCGGCCTTGAGGCGCGATTCACGGCCACCCCACTCGTTCTCGACGGCCAATTGAAGCGCCGACCACCGCGACAGAACCAGCCCGACCCCTTCTTGGAAGGCCACCACAGCCGCCGCCGTTAGCTTTCTCTCAGGCTCCATTTTCAAGGCTCACTCAGTGGTCTGATGATGAGGAAAGGTATGATCTTGAGAAGTATTTAGTATTTAGGTTATGATGCAAATTGGGTCGGGTCGGGTTTTAACTAAAGTTGAATCAACAATGAAACTTGAATCATTTCAAAGAGAGCAACTAAAGAAGAAGGGACTAAAGGAGTACGTACGTGGTGCTTGGTGAGCTTTCGGCGACTGGCCCTGGTCTTGTTCTTCTACACTTGCTTCAATGCAGCTCCAGAGTAAGATCACCGAGAGCCCTAAACCCTAAAGCATCTCCCATGGTAGGCTAAAAGCCAAATGGTTTTAGCCTACCAAAAACAGAATATTCCCTCTAATATGCTTTTTTAGCCTACCAACAAAAAACAGTGCTGCCACCGTAGGCCAAATTCTGTAGGCTAAAATCAAATATCATCACATCTAACGGCTATCAATATATTCCCAGCTCAGAATATATTTCCGAATATGGTTTTGACGAGGCTATCAATAAAACTAGTTGATTTAGTTAAATGAAAATAAATATATCATAAAAATTAATGATTACACATTCTAAACATATCAAATATTGGGCTCATATTGAAGATCTCAACAAGATATTTACAATGATGTAATTTTAATATTTAGTAACATTATAAATAACCCATATATATAGGAAAAATGATTTTTCTTAAATGTAATATTCATGTTATTAATGAAACAAAAAAAAAGTCAGTAGGGCCCACCATTGGGCTTATCAAATCTGAGCCCAAATTTGGCCTAGCAAATTTCAGAATGCCAAATTTTTTTCTTGGCATTTGGGATATAGCTTACGGTGGGAGTATGTTGAAGGCCATAAATAGGATTATGGCTTACGGTGGGAGATGTCCAAACTACGTTGCTTTGGATTCGGTTTTGGGCCGGTCCCTAGGGTCTAAACGTCCAGGCCCACGTAACTAAACACTTTACCTCAAAGGGCGGGGCGCCTCATCATCCTAAGAAAAGAAGCATAAAAGAAAAGCTAAAACCCAGAGCGCGGGGTTTGTTAGGGTTTAAGAGACGCCATTTCCTTTGTTACTATCAGGGGCTTCTGATTTGCTTACTATCTATCGCCATGTGGGCTCTTCGTCGTCGTGTATCTCTTCCTCTCAGGTATGCATCTCTCTTCGCTCGATTCATCTTTAATCCCCGCTTCTTTGTTGGGGGATTTATGACATCTTTCAGTTTATACTCGATCAAACAAAAATGTTCGTTTCTTTTCCTGCTGGGTTTTTGATAAATTTTCGATTTTCAAAGTTTTTGTTTTAGAAATCCTAAGTTCAGTGCAGCTCTTGAGAAATGAAAACATGAAGCTGTTTCGATATCTAGTTACAAACAAAAACAAAAAGAATTGAATTTATAAAGTGAAGGAGAGAGTGAAGAAAAGTCCATTTGCTTCAGGTCCTTGCCCTTTGTGGCATATAAACAGATATTTTATACCAAAATCATTCCGCTGTTGCATCTTGTTTTACTATCATTATAGCACTCACTCCTTCTCATGGTTATGAAATAACACCTACCAAAAGGCACCTTTCTCTCTAACAATACTATTGTAAATGTTTCAATCTTGACAACAGTCGCACGCTTCCGAATTTTATGGTATACACATGTATTAATGTATGTCCTATTATTGGATTGGTTTACGCTTTTCCTTTTGTTGCAAATAGTGTGTGAATGCAATTCTTCATCTTTTGGTTCTTTTATGTCTGCCATATTCTTCTCTACTTGGTATTATCCTATACTTACTTCTCCTTTTGTTTCCAGGAAGCAAGGATTTAGCATTGGAACTTCCCATGCTTGTTGTGCTAATTTGGAGCTACCAATTACTTACATACAAGACAAGCCTTCTTTCCTCGAGTCCCCTCAATCAGTGTCCGGTGGATATCTGCCTTCCAAGAGATTATACTACACAACGGATGTTTTGTCAAAGTTCTCTATAGATAGACGCAGCCTTTCTTCACAAGCTGGTACAAAAAGCAGTGGGGAGGAAGATGACTTGGAAGATGGGTTTTCTGAACTTGAAACGCCACCTACTGCTGAGGCAATTCAGGTGAGCAATACAAACGATGAAAATGAAGATGAATTAATCTCTGGACCAGAAGTCTCTGATGATGAAGAAGACATTGAACCTTCTCAAAATGAGCTGGAGTTATCTGAGACAGAGACCGATCCAAATGAGAAAAGGTCGCCAAGGAGAAGGGATGTTTCAGCACTTTTCAAAGCCATCTTAGAATTTCCGGGTTTATCTGTTCATAGTGCTCTGGATAAGTGGGTTAAAGAAGGAAATGATTTAAGCAGGGCAGAGATCTCATTGGCCATGCTAAACTTACGCAGACGTCGAATGTTTGGGAGGGCATTGCAGGTGATTTCACATGTTTTTAGATTTATGCTTTGAGTTTTGTGATTTATGCAATTCTCAAGCGTTTTACTTTCGTCTTATCTGCATTTTAGGTATAACTCTGAACTTGTTTATTTATTTATTTATTTATTTTTATATAACTTTTAAACGTAGGTTGCTTTTGTAAATAGATGTCCAAATATAGCTTCTATTAAATCTTAGTTGGGGGGTGTAGTTTATTTAATTTTTCAATTATAACAATTACTCCAAAAAGATTTTCTCCTTCTGTGAGGGGGAGAGGGGTATTTCTTTGATTTCTGTACGTACTGCAGAGTTGTCTCTGATGGCTTCAGTATTTATTACTTCAAGCTAGGATCATAGAAAGAGAGGCCTGTTGCTTGATCCCTTGCTTGACAGTTTTACTGTTAGTGAACTAGAGTAGGGACCATATGGTGTATGTCTATTCTCAGCATGAAGGTTCATGTGGCTTATGATGAAGAATACAAGCAGATTATTTTAAGTCAGGATTTGGAAAGTAGTTCAAATAAATCTAGGCTTTTATTATTAGGATTATTTCTTTAGGATTCTTTTAAGCATAGGGATATTCCTAGTTATTCTAGAATTATCTTAGCCTCCCTATATATAGAGGCCTTTGTTGTCTTTTGTTTTCAGAGTTGTGAGTTAATAAAAATTGAAAGCTTTTGCTTCTCTCCAGGTTTGTGAGATGCAACCTAACCCTAGGTGTGATGCCTTTAAACCCTACTGGTGTGATGCTAGTAGCCTTATCCTAGAACCTTACGGGTGTGATGCTGGTAGTTCTATCCCTTTCTTCTTAACTTTGTTATTCAAAATTCCTTTTCGTCTAAACAATCGACACCCGCAGCAATCAAATCCTAAAGCGAACCCTAGTTCTACAGTTCTTTTGTCTATTGGTCCTGCATCAGCTTAGCTTTGAGATTTCTACATCACATAATCACCATATTCTTTTTGCATCATCTCAGAATGAATGATGCGTATACCATATAATCACCGTATTACATCATGTTCATGCTCCATAGGTAAGTAAGCATGCTATCCATTGAGTAAAGGAGTGGTTTGGGCGGTTTGTGGCCCATGAGTCCTTGCTGCTGTATGTGTTGTAGCTCATGATCAAAAGCTCCTCTTATATGAGTTCTAGCGTTTTGATGCAATCACATAGCTTGTGCGATCCATCCCCAACCTTAATGAATTGAGAATGAAGGAATTACCAAATGAGCTACTCCGCAGGCATGACATATACGCAGTTGAAGCATAGACCTCCCTCAGGTGGGCACGAACACTTTCCTTGATAATATTTACAAGTGTTCGTGAACTCTATCAGTCAAGTTCTTTTATGTAAGGTGCAAGCGCCTGACCTATGGGCTTGATGGGATAGGAGAAGCTAGTTCATTCACTTGACAGCCTCGCCATAAGTGACTGACTGGGGGACAAATACATGATATCAGTCAAGTTGCAAGTACCAAATGAGCCACTCCGCAGGCATGACATAGACATATATGCAGTTGAAGCATAGACCACCCCCAGGTGGGCAGGGACACTTTCCTTGATAATATTTACGAGTGTTAGTGAACTTTATCAGTCGAGTTCTTTTGCGTAAGATGCAAGCGCCTGACGTATGGGCATGATGGGATAGGAGAAGCTAGTTCATTCACTTGACAGCCTTGTCATAAAAGACTGGGTGGGGAACAAACACATTATATCTAGTTTTTGTGAAGGAAAGCTTTTTATTATGTTATAAAAAATGAATGAAATCTCTAGTTCACATGCAGGGGTGGAGGGGGCGGGAGCAAAAAGTAAAGAACAATTGTACTAGTTTCGATTACTTTTTAGAAGCATTTTTTAATTAATTCTCCACAAGTGCACTAGATGATTATAAGGAATCTACTGCAAGCATTAGTTATAGCTCTAATTAATCAAAATTGATATATTTTTTTGGTCACTATTGAGGAATCGCTTGTTTATAGTTTTTTCATTCTTATAATTGCTTAATTATAGCTAACTAAGAGATTTATAAAATGGTGGAGGTGCCATGGCCACTCCTGGCCCCTGAATGGCTCCGCCACTGTTCTCATGTAATCCTGAATTCGAATTTCTTATATTGAATCTCTTTAAAGTTGTTCCATAGCTTTGGAATTGCAATTCATTTCTACTGTAGCAGTTTGTTTTTCAGTAGCACTTCCTTTTCTTGATAAGTTTGGTCAGTCATCATTTACATTATACCAAGGAAATATTTTAAGTGTGCCCTTATCTTATTGATCGTTGCAGCATTGTTATAGCACTTATGTTCCTTTTCTCTTTCCCAACTAGAATAGTTTCTTGTTTTGTAGTCATGACTCATGACACAGATTTACTTCTTTGTTTCTTCTTCTTATTGGTTGATGCAACTGCACTAGAAGGTGGGATGAGTAAGCCTGAAACATGATCGTCAATAACACTGACTTTAACTGGACAAAATGGGAATATCATCGAGTTATCGCCTTAACTCCGTTTTTAGAGTGCAGGGTAAATTAAGAGTTGGCCTGGAGTCATGAGTTCTCAGATACTTTAGTAAGTTGTATAGTCTTATGTTAAATAGTGGATCAGTCTGATTTAAACACTTATTGCCCTGGAGACTGGAGCTGGAGTCATGAGTTCTGAGTCTGATTCATAGCAGAAGTATTCTCTTTCAGTTTTGGAATTGGCCACAGATATAACATGTTGCTTTCTTGGAACCAGAGTATTCCTGGCACTATAAATGCATGTTGCTTTCTTCCGTTTGATTTCCAGTTTTCTAGAAGTATTTTGTGCTGACTTAAATTTTGAAATTCTGTAATGCTCTGTCGATTTGCAGCTCTCAGAGTGGTTGGAAGCACATAAGCAGATCGAATTTACTGAAAGAGATTATTCATCTCGCCTGGACTTAATTTCCAAAATACGTGGCCTCCAGAAGGCAGAGAAGTATGTTGAGTTGATCCCACAGTCCTTTAGAGGTGAGGTAATCTACCGAACCCTGTTGGCTAATTGCGTTGCTGCCAACAATTTGAAGAAAGCCGAGGACATTTTCAACAAAATGAAGGATCTAGAATTCCCAGTTACCCCATTTACGTGCAACCAGTTGGTCCTTCTTTACAAAAGGCTTGACAAGAAGAAAATAGCAGATGTCTTGCTTTTTATGGAGAAAGAAAATGTGAAACCGACTGCCTTCACTTATAAACTATTAATAGATACCAAAGGCCAATCCAATGACATAGCTGGAATGGAACAAGTTTACGAAACAATGAAAACTGAAGGCATTGAACCAGACATTACTGTAAAAGCTATAATGGCTAAGCATTATGCCTCTGGTGGACTGAAAGAAAAAGCTGAGGTTCTTTTGAAGGAGATGGAAGGCGGTAACTTAAAGGAGAACCGCTGGGCTTGCCGAACTTTGCTTCCCCTTTATGCAGAACTGGGTCAGGTTGATGAAGTGGGGAGAGTTTGGAAGGTTTGTGTGTCAAATCCTCGGGTTGAAGAATGCTTGGCTGCAATTGAAGCTTGGGGAAAGTTGAATAAAATTGAAGAAGCAGAGGCGGTTTTTGATAAGATGTTGAAAACATGGAAGAGACTTTCTTCCAGGCAGTATGCTGTGCTTTTGAAGGTGTATACGAACCATAAGATGCTTGCGAAAGGCAAAGATCTTGTTAAGCTTATGGCAGATAGCAATTGCGAGATTGGCCCATTAATTTGGGATGCACTTGTAAAACTCTATGTGGAAACTGGAGAGGTTGAAAAGGCTGATTCTATTTTGCAGAAGGCTGCTGAGAAGAACCAGAAGAAGCCAATGTTTAGTTCTTATATGGCTATTATGGATCAATATTCAAGGAGGGGTGATATCCATAACTCAGAAAAGATATTTTATAGGATGAGACAGGCCGGTTACACAGCTCGACTTCGTCAGTTCCAATCTCTTGTCCAGGCCTATATAAATGCCAAGGCTCCAGCCTATGGAATCTGGGAGAGAATGAAGTCGGATAATATCTTTCCCAACAAAGCTCTGCTTGGGCAGCTGACACAAGTCGATCCATTTAAGAAGACAGCAGTGTCTGATTTGCTTGATTGAGGAATTTGACGGTTATTCTTCAGATCGGATAATTGAATCTTTTGATCTAGGAGCCACTATCTATAACATTGTAGGTTCATATTATGTTTTGCAACTATCTATTTCAAGTTCAGAGTTTATTTCCCCATGCTGGAGTATTTATCTACCGTATGGCAAAAACTTGGGCATTGTGGGATTTTGATCTTGACTTTCATAGACTTTGTTCATTACCTGTGTTATAGTTGTCGTTGATTCTGATGACTTATTGTTCCTAGTTCCTACCCTAGTGTTAGAATATGCCATGTTATCTTATTCTGTGAAAGCTATTATTTTTAAAATGTTCTCTTTTTTTGTTCCGATACTTTTTTTTTTTAGGGAAAGATAATAGTTTCATTCATAGTAACGCAAGCCAGAATGGCACAGATACAAAGCCCTAACTAGGGAGGATAGGTGCCATTACATTAAAAAACAATTCCGCTCCTTTATTCAGAAGGAGTCGGCCAACGAGTTTTTCAGTTGCTCCACCTTCCACTGCCGAATTCATTGTACGCCGCCGCCACAGAGAGGAAGAAGAGGTCGACGCGGTTCTGATGGAACAAATTTCATGGCCTGAGGTGGCCAGAATCGGTGCCGGTGAGGCCGAGAAGCAGGTTCGACGCCAATTTGCCTATTTCTGGGTTTGGGGGTTTCTATTTCCAGGACCTTCTATATAGGTGGTTTCCAAAACAGGAAGCTACTATTTATAGTATCAGGGTTCCCCCTAATTACAAAAATGTCACTAACTTAAATCCTTAATAACTTATTCGTTACAACTTTGATTTTAAAGTGCTTTTTCATGTGCTCGATTTAACGCCCTCTACAACTTTCCAGAAGAAGTTTTCTGGTAAAGTGAATAAATTAAAAAGTCAACTTTTGGAAGCCCCTAAAAGTTTCGAATCGAAGTTAAAAGTGAAGATGATTATCGAACTTTTGGGTACGGGGTGCAACAGCTTTGCATTCTTTAGCTGGGAAGGGCATCTCAGATGCTAAAGACTTGCTATATGAAGTTCTTAGATGGACTGTTGGTGATGGTCATTCTATTCTTTTTTGGTTCGTCAATTGGGTTATGCCTTTTCCTTTATTTTCATTTATTCCATAACAGTAGAGAAATCAATTAAATTGGCCTCTTAAAGTTTCTCATTTTATCCATATTCTTTTGGTAAAGAAGCTTTGTTGAATATTCTTCCAACTGATATTGTTGATAAGATCATATCTATTCCTTTGCCTTTCTTTCCTACCAGGATGAGTTTGTTTGGGGCCCTTCAGGATCAGGTACTTTCACTGTTAAAAGTGCTTCTTGGCTTCAATCTCAACAGGTTCATGCTCACTCTAAAGCTTCTTTGTTAAATAAAATGTGGAAGTTAAATTTACCTCCCAAAGTTAAGATCTTTGCTTGGATTCTAATTAGAAATCGTTTAAGAACAAGAGATAAGCTTTGTGCTTATAATCATAATATGTCTCCTCTTTGTCCGTTTTGTACTAATTCTTCCAGAAACTATTGACTAGCTTTTTATGTATTGTCCTTTCACTCATCAGGTTTGGACTTTAACTCATTCTTCTAATCCTCTTCAGTGGAATGGCTATTTTATTTCTTGGCTAGATCATATTAGTAATGTAGGTTCATCTTCTGATTCTCTTGCTCAAGTGCTGCTTATTTTTGGTCCATTTGGCATTCTAGAAATAGGTTAGTCTTTCAACAGTTAGTTCCTTCCCCTAATAAAACCTTGTTTGGGGCTATTATGATGGGAAATAAATTACTATCAGGCTAACCCTAAGAGTAGTCAGCCTAAGTTGTCCAAATATTTTCATATGGCAACCTCCTGATTCAGAGCAAGTGCAATTAAATTTTGATGGTTCCATAGAAATGACTCAGCTACTATAGGTAAATCCTTGTGTTGCAACTAACAAAAGATTAGGTCATTCTAGTGTTCTAATTGTAGAAGCAACTGCTCTCAGAGATGGTTTACACACTGTCTTACTTCATTATTATCCCAATATCTTTGTTAAGGGGGATCCAAAGCTCCTGACTGACTGCATTCAAGGGAGGGCTGCTGTTCTTTAGAGAATTAAAATCTGGTTCAAGATATTAAGCATCTAGCTCAACAGGTTAATTCTATTTTCTTCCGGCACATATACCGAGAAGTCAACTTTGTTGCTGATCATCTAGCATCCTTAACTCATCAATCTCGAAATCCGTTTGTTTGGCTCTTTTGCCTTCCCCTTTCTGTGTCCCTAGCATTCTATTTGGATTAACTGAGATGGGGAGTTAGTCGTGGTTTTGTGTTTTAGTTGTTTTGTTGTGTTTTTGTCATTAAAAAAAAATAAAAAAACAAAGACAAATGCTGTGAAAAAGTGAGGAAGCAGAACACCATATAGAAGCAAATAATGAGCTTGTCGTAGTTGTGATGGCTAAGTACTAAGTGAATTATGCTGATCCTTCTAGATGACGAGGTTCGTCGTGCCCATAATGTCGAAAGACATAAACATGTACGAGGCAAAAATCTTCTAGAAGATTATTTCATCAAAGATCCAATATTTCTTGCGGAAAGAATTTTAAAGACGCTATAGAAATATAGAATAGGACGTTCACTTTTCACTTGCATCTTGTCTGGGGTATGCAACTATGATATTTTTTTTTTATTATTATTTTTGGGTGCAAAAATTGACTTGGTTGCACAATGCTTGCCTATGGAGCATCAGTAAACCAATGCGATGAGGTCTGTTGGATGGGGAACTCTACTGCACCCAAGTCATTGAATTGGTTTTATACTGCAATAGAAGCTTAGCCTCCAAATGCTGCAGACTTGGTGAGGCTTCTTAACAAAGTTTAACGTCGTGATTTTTCAGGTATGTTCGGTAGCATGGACTGCAAGAATTGGCAATGGAAGAATTACCCCACTGACTAGGCTGGAGCATACACTGGTTGATAAGGCCACCTCCAACCCATTAGTTCAAACTGCTAAGGGGGCAAAAAATAGCCCAATTCAACTTCAACCCATGATGTTAAGGGGCAAAAGTGCCAAATTTGAGGGGCAAATGTGAGGTTTTTTTTTTTTTTTTTTGGTCAATGGAAAATATGTATTAGATGGTCCAACTAGTACATCCAAATACAAGAGGTACAAAAGACCCCAACATCAAGAGGCGCATAGGCCCCAGCAACAAGAGGCACATAGGCCCAGCAATAGAGGCACTTAAGGCCCAACATAAACAAAATACAACCCATAATGGGTGTGGCCAAATTACAAGTCAGAAGCCCAAATGTAAAAGAAAGAAACCCTAAACATTCTAACAGCCACCACATCTTCATCAGCCGCATAGTCTTCCTGCCGCAGTAATCAAGTTGTTATCTGACGTCAATTCGCCGCCGCCGCATCAGATCGCACCGCCTTCTCCACCGGTTGTGACACACTAGCGGGCTCAAGAACGCCCAATAGAAACCGAATAACCAAAGAGGGAGTGATTACCGAGGTAATCTGGACACCCTCTGTTGATATAACAAAAATCCACCAACGGGTGAAAGTTTGTTTAGAGATGGTGGAGCATGGAGCCGATCTGAAAGCAAAATTGGTCAAACCTGTCAAACAAAAACAATAACAAAGGAGGAAGAAGATCTGTGCTAAAAAATTGATGAAGAGTTGATGTGAGATAGGATTTGGGTTGTGGTGAAGGAGTGAAGAGGTGGAGAGGTGATGTGGTTGGTGAGAGTGAGAGCTCGCCCAGTCATGGCAGAGCTCATGATGGCAGCAGCAAGTGATGGGTAGATGGAGAACTTGAAGGAAATAGAGGGAAGAGAAAGAGATGGAAAATGAAGGAAAATGGCAGATCTGGTCAAGAAAAAGGCTGGGTGGATGGAGTGGAGATGGAGATAAAAGTAGTGGTGGTGGTGGTGGTGGAAACAGAGGTGATGGTGAGACTCTCAAAATGATGGCTGATTTGAGAAAATTTCTAGAGAGAAGGAGGACCCTCTCTCTCTAGAAACTTTCCCTGGCTCTTAGTTACAGAAAGGTTTCAGCAATGGCAAATGTGAGGTTAAATGGCTAAAAATAACCCTAAGGAGAGCCCTTTGGCCCTTGAAAAAATTGGATCAGAAGCATGCTGGCCCACGCCTAGTAGTGGAGGCTGACAACAGCATGACGTCAGCTAGCCGTTGGGTAATTTTTTTTTTTTTAAATAGCCGTTGGTTAGGTTTTTTTTTTTATAGCCGTTGGGTTTGTTTTTTTGTTTTTTTAGCCGTTGTCAGGGTTGTCACTGACAAGTGTTTGCATTTTCTTACTTTGTTGTGTAACTTTTAAATGCTTTTGTCATGAATAAATAAATATTAAAAATATGATTCCAGTTTTATTCCATTTCAAAATTAGTTAAAGATATTTTTAATTATCTTTAAAAAAAAATACAACGGAAAAAATATTTTTTATCATAAAAATTATTTCAATTACTATAAGTCAATTGACATATATATATATATATATATATATATATATATATATATAACATAGGGAAGGTTCTGAAGAGGACGTCCGCACTTTTTCTGGGTTGCGGACGTCCTCTTCAGAACCTTCCCGTATATAACATATCCAAAATGTTAAAATATATTTTAGGGATATAATTTAGTCTTGACGGGTTGGAGACGGTTAATGTCAGATCAATGAATAGTATAGAATTCAAGCTAAAATTTAGCCCTTTGGGTTGGAGATGGCCTAAAGGTACCCAACTATCATTCTTCAAGTGGTGGCCTCGTACGACACGTAGATAATGCACGCATTCTTTGTTACACGGGAATCTAGCAATGACATCAATGTGTTAGGCCCAAACCGGGAAACTTGGGTTTCGACTATGCCTTTAGGCCCAAAATGGGCTACCGTCCTTTTAGTTTGGTTGTCTATTTACTTTAATTTATTTTCTCTTTTTCTTTATACTATCTTTTGCATGTGAAAATTAATTTTTCAGCAGTATATGTTCTTAGAAGAAAAGATAAAAAAAAAATTTCCTCTTGTGCAGGAATCACACGCGATGACTTGTTTAAGCTATTTTGTCCAGGTTCACTTGGGGGAACCTCAGTGCAGAAACAAGACGAGATGCACTATAATGAATAGCAACACCAAGGTAGTCAAGATTCATTACACAAAGAAAAAACAAATAGCGCATGAAACTCTTGAAAAGTATGAAAATAATTTGGTATTTTGCAATCTATATTTTATCAACGACATATGTATCCATGTTAATAAATAGCATAGAAAATATTGGAAGTTTTTTTTTTTTTTTTTTTGGTGATGGAAAGATTTTTATTCAAACAAGAACAACATTACAAACAAAAGACCCAAAACGAGCCCAAATAAAAAGCAACAAACAAAACCAAATAGCCCTACAATCTTCAGCCACAGTGCAGATCTAACAGGAGGGAGATGACGTAGTGACGTCGCCGCCACCAGCCAAGCCCAAAGGTGACACAGAAACGTCACCAGATCTGCCGATGAAGACATGGAGTCCAACCAAAACAATCCCGTGCAAGTACAGCAGCATAGAACCCATCGAAAGATCTCCATAACCCAAATCTCTAAACCATACAAAACATCCTCAGAAACAAAGTCAGTAACCAAAGCAGAAGAAAAAAAGAAAAAGAGATAAGGAGAAGGAGACTGATCCGCAGAGGGATCAAAGGGACAGACGGTCGAAGACCGTGCAGACCCTTGTTTGGAAGTTTGAACACTTGGACGACACAGGAAAAGAAAAAAGAAAAAAAATGAGTGCCCTCAAGATCACCAAAAAGCACCACAAACACTTGAACAATCCTTTCCCTTCCGCACCTCTCTCTCTCCCGCTCATCCAAGGAAACCTTGTCTTTAATTCTGAAACGGTGCCTTCACCCCAACGTTTTGATATTGGAAAGGATTTTGAGCTGTCTTGGAACACCAGCAATGGCGGGTCTTTGTCAATTTCTCACCGATGGCAGCCCAGGAGAGCCATATGGTCCACCGTTCCTGGTCAAGCCTTTGTCTCTGCAGCAGTGGCTCAAACACGAGTGGAAGAAAGCAGGGGTTCTTTTGTGGTCGAAGACATTTGTGTTGATCTGGTTTGCCATCACCAAACCATTCAAGACATAAGGGTGATCAGTCAGTCTGATCATCATGATTCTCCATCTGGGTTTTCAGGGCTGGACCTGGAATCAGATTCTCCAGGTACCCAATTCCCTATTGTCCTTGTAACTGGCTGGGTTTTCAATACGGAGAGGAGGAAGAAGCGTTTTCTGAAATTTGAGGGGAAGGGATCTTCTGCTTGTGCAAAGTATTGGGTTTTGTTTGAACAGAAATGCAGTCATCAAATTGGGTTCCAAGTGAAGCTCGGACAACCCAACTTTGAATTTCCCACCAAAGCAGCTACTTACAAGGGTTTTAGAACTAGGCTGCTGGGTCGGTTTCAGAAACCCAGGCTGCGGTGGTCTTGGTCCTTTACGAGGCCCAGAGGGTTTGTCTTGCTTCCCTCTGAGGCTCAACAATTCAAAGAATTCAACAGGGTGTGCCTGACATATTCAAGTGAAGAAAAGGAGAGGTTTTATGGATTTGGGGAGCAATTCTCTTTTATGGATTTTAAGGGCAAAAGGGTGCCCATTTTTGTTCAGGAACAGGGTATTGGGAGAGGAGATCAGCCTATTACCTTTGCAGCTAACTTAGTCAGTTACAGGTAACCCATCTACTTCTATTTAACAATGAGATATTGGCAAATGAGTTTTGATTTCTTCCCGCATTGCAGGGCTGGCGGCGATTGGAGTACAACCTATGCTCCTTCCCCATTCTATATGACTTCAAAGATGAAATCTCTTTACCTTGAAGGATATGATTATTGCGTATTTGATCTAACACAACATGACAAAGTTCAGATAAAGGTACTTTTGAATAACTATTGCATCTTGCACTCAGTCACCATGCCATTTATATTTTTTATTTGGATTCTTCAGAATTTTATTTAGACCGAATAATGTAGGAACTGCAAGGTTGGGATTGAGTTTGGGTCCAAAAGGTAGCAAAGGGAGATCTATGTGTTTTTGTCTCATATTAGAATCATTAGCGAGAATTAAGTTTAATATTAGCATTTACATAGAATTGTCAGATAAGCAAGTACAGGACCTTCTAAAATAGATAAGGAGCTAGCAAGAGCTCAGATAAAGCGGCGCTTGGAATAGAGATAGGTGGGTACATAGCCTTTTTCCATTCATATCCTCTCTCATATAGATTATCAGTATATCATAACTATACCAATGCTATGCTGGTACAAATGGTTGTGTTTTTTCCTTGGAGGGTTTTTGGGTTTAGACCGAAATTGAATGATCTGGAAGTTGGGGAGCTTTGGTGCTTATACTCTTGGCTCAAGGGTGATCAAGACAAGATAAAAGTAGGTGAATGTTTAAGGCTGGGACTGATTTTATTTTAGTTTTTATTTTTTTTAATCTTAGCAGTTTATGCATAACCCTTTAACTTCCTTAGTTCAATCGTTATTTTGTAATTGGGAATTTAGGATGCCTAAGTTCCCTCCTAATGTTTGGGTGTTAGATTGGACTAGTACACATGGGAAGCTAAATACATAGTTGTGATTTGCTTCGAAGGATACAACCTTTTGGTTGTTTCTCCCCTAAGCCTTGTATAACTTGCAAGAAGCAAGTGAGAGTGTCAATCATTTGTGATTGGTTTAGCTCTTTGGAAAAGGGTGTTTAGGGAATGTAATGTGAGCTAGGACATAATAGCAAATTGTTGTGACCTAATTGTATGAAAGATACTGTAAAGACCTGTATTTAAATTAGGCAATACAGTATTTTTTTTTTTTAATTAAAAGGACACTCCAATCAGATTAGATTGTACACATCTTATAGCTTGCCATTCTTTTCTTTTAATTTGAACCTAGCCCAAACGTCTGATCTCTTTCTGTGAAGTTTGAATGACATCATACCCTGCTTCTCCTTATACTATCATCTTCCTCTTAGACAGTGACACCACCTTGTCAAAATGACTACCCTTGAGCAAATTTTATCAGCATCTATATTCGTTTCTTCTCTTTTTTCATTGCAAATGGAGTGCTCTCGCTTCCAGTTACCAACTTTTCCATACTGTCCAAATTGTTCTTTCATCTTCTTATTATCTTCATGATTGTAGATGGTTTTGTTCTTCTGTTTTTCTCTTGGTTCTGTTTGAGTAAAACTCTCGGTCGAATTTTATTACTACAAAGGTTCATGAGTTTTCAATGGGTGAGTTTCTTGAATGTTTTAGGGTCTTGGATTGCTAGTTCATATTGTTCGCTTGATCAATCTGAACCTATCTTTGTGCTGTACTTGGAAAATTCAGAGTTGAAACCTATTTAGAGGCAAATGTGCAGGAAAATATACAGATATGATTAGTTTTGAATATCATTGTCATTCTTTTGACTTGTTTAAATCGGTCTTTCCATGTTTGTTTGAAATCTGGATCATATCATAGATATAGTAATGTGTAAGTGGTTTTGCTTGATGAAACAAGGATTTATGGAAGTTTGACGAGTCATATTATAGACTTTATAAGTGTGTGTGTGTGTGTGTGTGTTATCGCTTGAGAGAACACGAGTTGATAAATGAAAGAGAAGACTAATAAATGTTAAGTAGATTGCATGCATATTCATGAGAACTAGAGAGTGAACATAACATACATGCGAACATATGCATTTATAAATATTGTTCGACAACTTCTTTTGTGTGTTACTTCTTTTAGTTTATTAATTGACCATGGTCAGAATTTTTTTTTTCCTACCGAGTGTAGGTTGTCTAGCAGGTCTTGAACGATAACTTAAAAGCACCAGAAGACCAGAAACTAGGTGTAATAAGAGTATTGTACTCTGTACCACTAGGATTAGATTCATGTCTTGTGGGACAGTCTGGTTCTGAACAACTTTTGAATCTTCTCTGTTTTAGGAATAGCTCATCTTTTACTGTTTTCTTAGATTGCAATGTAGCAGTTTGTTAATCCAGTCTTCTGTTTGGTGTTTCTTTTTTCTATGGATCTTTTTATTTATTTACCATTTGCTGGTGTATCTAAGAGCTTTGTGGATGTCTTATCTTTTCATCTAATCAATAAAGTTCAGTTTCTTATATAAAATAAAAGAGCCATATTTTTACTGGCTCAGCTCATACAGTATCTCAAACGTGCAGTTTTCCATTTTTGTGTATACTGGAGCTTGCAGATACATGGGAATTCAGTAGAGGGACGGATATTGCATGGAAACTCACCGACTGAGCTCATTGAATGTTTCACTGAAACCATTGGGAGACCTCCTAAACTTCCAGACTGGATTATTTCTGGAGCTGTTGTTGGCATGCAGGGTGGCACAAAATCTGTACGTCGTATTTGGAATGAGCTTAAGAGTTACAATGCTCCAGTTTCAGCATTCTGGTTGCAGGTATGTACATCCCGTGCGCCAAAACAATCTACATTACATATGAACCGTTTAACATGTTTTTTGGTTTTTTATTTGATCAATCCCAACAATATTTGCAATTCTTCATCTTCGCATAAGCTATTGAGCAATTTAAAACTGTAAGAAAACTAATTTCTAATTATTTCCACCAAATTTTGTCAAGTAAAATGTATGACTAGAAGTATGGTTTTTAACCCTCATACTTCTTTCACAGGATTGGGTGGGCCACAGAGAGACATTGGTTGGATCACAACTCTGGTGGAATTGGGAAGTAGATTCAACAAGGTATATGGGATGGCAACAACTAATCAAAGATCTTAGTGCTCAGCATATTAAAGTGATGACATACTGCAACCCATGTCTAGCTCCGGTATATATCCTCATCTTCAATAACTAATTTCTGTATAAACTTTTTTAGTACAACTCCCACAATCACTCATTGTCACTAATCACTTTAAGATTCAAAAGGCAAACGGGCATGTATGATCATCACGCTTTTCTTTTCTTAACCAAGTGAAATGAATGACAATGTCTCACATGGAACCAAAATCTGTGCTGATACTTATTTCAGTGTCATGAAAAGTCAAACATAAGGAGAAACCTCTTTGAGGAAGCAAAGAAGTTGGACATATTAGTGAAAGACAAGCAAGGAGAACCTTATATGGTTCCAAATACTGCTTTTGATGTAGGAATGTTGGACTTGACACATCCAGATACTGGAAATTGGTTCAAGCAGATTCTTCAGGAAATGGTTGATGATGGAGTCAGAGGGTGGATGGCTGATTTTGGTGAAGGCCTGCCTGTGGATGCCACCCTCTATTCAGGTTCGGAACCTCAACTTGATTCTTTAAAGGGTCCTCTCATGACCTTGGTCATGAGTTCTGTTATGCCATGTGACAAAGTGTGAATTGGAATCTCATAGATTGAATTATAATTTCTTTTTACTTTAGTAGTGAACAAATATCCTGACATACAAGGCAAGAAGACTAGGGTTAGAAGATTTTCTATCAAAGAAAAAGGCAAGCATTTACATTTTGGATGCTCTCTTAAGCTTGAAATGTTCTGTAATGGTTTTCCCTCAGTCACTTCTTAACTATGTTTTCTCTCACAGCCTCATAACAACAGTTCTAATAATGTTCAAACCGGCAGGTTCACCTTTATGCCAACAAAAACAGAAATTACTTCATCAAGATATACCCTTCATTTGAAGTGTTCCATTTGTTTTGTAGTTTTGGTAATTGAATTGAATTCAATGTTTCATTAAGTCACTTAGAAGTTAGAACTATAAAATTATTTGTTCAGAATGACATTGCAGGCGAGTCTAAGTGTCTTATTTTGTATGTAAATGTTTCATTCAGTCTTTTGATAAGGATTTTTATTCATCGTTTCAGGCGAAGATCCTATTTCAGCCCACAACAAGTACCCAGAGCTATGGGCCCAAATAAATAGAGAGTTTGTGGAAGAATGGAAAGCTAACCGTGTGGGAAAGGAGAAAGAAGATCCACAAGAGGCCTTGGTCTTTTTCATGAGGGCTGGTTTCAGAGATAGCCCCAAATGGGGAATGCTATTTTGGGAAGGAGATCAGATGGTAAGTTGGCAGATTCATGACGGAATAAAGAGTGCTGTTGTTGGTCTACTCAGCAGTGGAATTTCAGGGTATGCTTTCAATCACAGTGATATTGGAGGGTACTGTGCTGTAAATTTACCTTTCATCAAGTATCGAAGAAGTGAAGAATTGCTTTTGCGATGGATGGAGCTAAATGCTTTCACCACTGTTTTCCGGACACATGAAGTAAGTTCAACATCTGCAATCTGAAATACATAGGCATCATCATCGTCATCATCATCAATAATTATCATTGGTAAAAATAAGAGGGAAAAGAAGTAGAATCTTGGAAGTCCTGAGCAAAACCTTTTACTGAACATGTATATTTCATGATTGATATTGATTGAAGATAAAAACTACAACATGACCTAGATGCTTTAATCAAGAGAGAAGTACGTAGATCAGTTAATTTCAGAGCTGCAAAATCATCACCACATACTCTCAAGATAAAAACAAATATGCAATGCCAATAGAGAATAAAGGTTTGTTTAATAATGTATGTCATTTTCATTTGATGTTTTCATACCCATTACCGCAAAAACATGTATGATCTTATCATCTGCTGATCTAACTATCTCTCTTCTGCAAATAGGGAAACAAACCATCTTGCAACAGTCAATTCTACTCAAATGAGAGAACTCTAGCTCATTTTGCACGATTTGCTAAAGTCTATATAGCTTGGAAGTTCTATAGGATCCAGCTCGTCGAGGTAATTCCTGAACATCTTGTATACAATTTTATTACAACCTTTGAGATTTCCGTAGAAAATATGACAAACTTCTTTCCTACATTATAGGAAGCGACTCATAGAGGCCTGCCTGTATGCCGCCACTTATTTCTGCATTACCCTAATGATGAACATGTTCATAATTTGAGTTACCAGCAGTTCTTGATTGGTACTGAGATTCTGGTGGTGCCTGTCCTCGACAAAGGTATGAACAATGTGAAGGCTTATTTTCCAACTGGTAATGACTGTTGGCAACATGTATGGACTGGAAAGCAGTTTACTGAAGAGGGTTTTGAAACCATAGTAGAAGCTCAAATTGGTTACCCTGCTGTATTTGTTAAGACTGGTTCCGTTGTTGGAGAGACGTTTTTGAAAAACCTCAGAGATTTGAAAATTCTTTAAGGCAAAAATCTGGCCATTCAAATTATAAATAGTTTTTAGCCTATATATATATATAGGGCGCTTCTAGTAAAGAATCCATTTTTTTTGGCATGTTTAAGGGATCGCTTATGGGATCAACTTTTCGATCACATCTTCACATCTCAACTGTTCAAATTTTAGGACTTCCATTGTTAGATGGGTAATGAAGATTTTCAGACAGATGCAAATTAGAGAACATGTGCACATCCTGATTGGTAGATTCTAGTGTTGCTTGTCCTTGAGAGTTGAGACCTTGACAAAGATATTAAAGATATTAATTATGTGAAGGCTTATTTTCCAGTAGGTAATAGTTGTTGGCAACATATATGGACTGGAAAGCAATTTACAAAAGAGGGTTTTGAAACCAAAGTAGAATCTCAAATTAGCTGCCTGTAGTATACGTTAAAGACTTGTTCTATTGTTAGACATACGTTTTTGAAAACCCTCGGAGATTTGAAAATTGTTTAAGGCAAAAACCAAGCCATTCAAATTATAAATAGCTTTTAGTGTTGAGTCATTCAAGTACGGGATTTTTTTTATATTCTCTCTCTTTTTAAGGGATTGCTTGTGAGACTCATTTTTCGATCACATCTCCACATCTTGACTATTTAATTTTTAGGCGGCCTTCATTAGCTGATGACGTATGCAAATTTCAACCATGCAAAAATTAAAATAAAGATATGTGTGTGTGTGTGTGTGTGTGTATTTATTCATTTTTTGAAAACCTCAGTCCTTCTCTGCTAAGGAGGTCCTTAGATATTAAATTTCCTTGATATACTCACTTTTCGATCGCATATCCACATATCAATCGTTCAGTTTTTAGGTATATATGAATAGATCATCTCTGCAAATTTTCAGCCAAATTGATAATCATTAAGGCATTCAAAACTGCGATTTACAATTATGAACACGAATGGTTCAGGTTGGACATATTTGGTTCGTTCATTGATTTAATCTAGTTTGATACCTTAACGATCATTAATTTGGTTGAAAATTTGCAAAAGTGATCTGTACATTAGGACCTAAAAACTGAACGGTCGAGATGTGGATATGCGATCGAAAAGTGGGTCTATCAAGGAAATCCTTAGATATTAATATGGATTAATTTCAGTTTACCCCCCTAAGGTTTGGGGGTGTCATCATGTCACCCCCTCGACTCTCAATTTTGAATTTTTACCCCCCAAACTTTCCAATTTCAGTCAGTCATGTCCAATTTCTCAGATTCCGTCCAAATTGGACGTTAGTTCTGACGATCTAACCCACTTTGAAGCCTTTTATGGTCATTTCAAGATATACAAAAAACTCACATGTGTCCTTAAAAGGCTTCAAAGTGGGTTAGAACGTCAGAATTAACGTCCAATTTGGACAGAATCTGAGAAATTGGACATGACTGACTGAAATTGAAAAGTTTGGGGGGTAAAAATTCAAAATTGAGAGTCGAGGGGGTGACATGATGACACCCCCAAACCTCAGGGGGGTAAACTGAAATTAATCCTATTAATATCTAAGAACCTCCTTAGCAGAAAAAAGTTGCAGAAAACCCATCCCCGTCTTGGCTGTGCTCTCATCATGGCTGTGTTATATTCCATCCATATCCCAATTCCATTCATTTAATATCCCTTTGGTGTCATTGAGATAAGAGATGTCGTTTCTATTCTATCTCTTTCTATTTCTAGATATATATGGAAAGTTAAAAAATCATCATATAATAATCCAGAAATTACAATAGAAAAGAAAAAAGGGAGGTTTGTGATGATTTTAAAATCGTTTATACTAGGGAATCTAGTATCCTTATGCATGAAGATAATCAATTCGGTCGTTGTGGTCGGACTCTATTATGGATTTCTGACCACATTCTCCATAGGGCCCTCTTATCTCTTCTTTCTCCGAGCTCAGGTTATGGAAGAAGGAGAAGAAATAACCGAGAAGAAAGGATCAGCAACAACCGGTTTTATTACGGGACAGCTCATGATGTTCATATCGATCTAAGGATTTTCGGTATCTAGGGGAAATGTGTCTCAAGTACATCGAGGTAAAGCTTGAAAGCCAAGCCCATGTAACAAATTTTTTTGAACACACCCTCAAATTACGCTCCTTCCAAACAAACCACCCAACTAAAAGCAATACGGCCACATTCTTTTTAGAGAGAACTTCAAAACAAGAAGACAACCAAGTGATGATTGGCGTATCTTCATTGCAATCAATCTGCAGGACACCATGTAACTTAGGAAAGAATGAAAGCAAATCCTAAACAAACTGGCAATCCCTTGTAATATGATTAATGGATTCATCATGATCATTGCAGAACTAGCATCCATCCTGAATAAAAAGCCGTCTAGCACACAGCTTTGCAACTGTGGGGAGAATAGACGAGCAAACTTTCCACCAATGAACTTTAACCTTACCAGGAATGTCACTCCCCAATTTTCAAGCACAGTTAAAAAAAAAACAAACATAAATACTCCGGGCGTGATGGTTCAGACATCAATACAAAATAACTAGAAAATTTTTCGTTAAAGAATAAGTAAACAAAGATGTCCTGAACCCACAATGTCAATACAGACTCATTCTTTAGAGTCATATATTACATTACACTAAGTTTACAATTTAAAATGAATCTACAATTCAATAAGTAAACAAACTCACCACACACATTACACAGCGGAAGACTAACAAGTTTCTAAACCTATAACTGCAACAACAAGATACCTCTCAGCTCCAATCATGTTCACCCTAACCTGCTGGATAAACCCCTACACCATTGAATAGTGCACCGGGTTGCAAACAACAAACCTGGTAAGCTCATGAAAGCTCATGTGAGTAAACTCCAAACAACCAACATAAAACATGCTTAAACCATCTCAACCTAACAAAATCGATATGCAATTATCACGACAAATAACATCAAGTTCACATCCTACAATATCATGCTCACGTAAGTTAACTCAAAATTAAAACCCACATGCTCTGACTCTCAACTCATGCATCTAATTTCACAAAACTTCAACTAAATAATTAAACTCAATAACGTTTTAAACATTTTAAAATACAACAATCTACAAAATCAACATTCATTTGTCTCAACAAAAGTAGTTGCCACCTTAGTGACAACTCAAATCATTTTTAGTCTCAACGACACACCCACAAAATCACACTTCTTTCCTCTCAACATAAAGCATTTGTCAAAATTATGACATCACAACTCGTTTCACAACCCACTACATATTTCAAACCACAATTGCATTCACAATATGAATTAAGTAAAATCAGTAACCCCTGCATAGAAACTTAGTTCAGGAGATCACATTAAAAACAATCAATAGAAATCATAGTAATCCCTGCATAGAGTTTAGTTTAGGAAATTACATTAAAACAAACAATTCAAAAAAACAGTAATCCCTACGTGTAATTTAGTTCAGGAGATTACATTAAAATCAACAATCAAAATTCATAGTAATCTCTGCATATTGTTTAGTTCAGGAGATTATATTAAAACCAATCAATTCAGAACACAGTAATCCTTGCATATAATTTAGTTCAGGAGATTACGAAGGAAAACAAGCAATTCAATAATAGAAATAAACTAAAAATCAATACACATTCATCTACTCATCACACCAATCACCACATCAACAATCTCAACATCAAACACTCAACAACAACCCACATCATTTACACAAAATCATCACACAGATTACCACACTGGTTGTCACATAATATTGTTTCCTCATCTCCAACAGCCTCAAAACAATAATGAAATCATTTTTCAAATATTGTTTTCTCAACTCAAAACCATCACCAAAATCATACCTACTTCTTTCAAACCGTCTTTGCTTTCCAAAATTATTTTCCTCAACATCACATTGCACAACAATAGTAAACTTCACACACAATTCCACCAAGATATATATATATATATACACACACACACACACGTAGTCATCCACTTAAGGATGCTAGTAATACCAACTATAGTTTTACATATTATCCTACTTGAAAATCATTTTATAACAAAACATTGTTTTAACTTACCCATGAACCGTTGACGATCAAGTTCATATATTTCAAAACAAATATTTATTTTATATATACGTAGTCATCCACTCAGGGATGCTAGTAATACCAACTATAGTTTTACATATTATTCTACTCGAAAATCATTTTATAACAAAACATTGTTTTAACTTACCCATGAACCGTTGACGATCAAGTTCATATATTTCAAAACAAATATTTATTTTGATAAATATGATTTCGCATGCTAACAATTAAATCTACTAAATTAAAACATAACTAATTTCACAACCGAAACACCGTGAGATTTACTCATCTCAAAATTCCTGCTACGTCTTCATAAAATTAGGTAATGTACGGAACGTACTCTGCCAAGAACCTAAGGAAAATATGGCCTCGATTCATTACACGAATCACAACAACAATTAAATTTCGAATCTCCCAATTCGATCCAAAAATCCGAAAGTGACTCCAATCGAGGCGAAACATCATCCGAGACCACCCAAAGTCTCTGGAATACTTCTACGGTCAATATATCAAAACTACAAGTCAATCGGACGGCTGGATCCTCACGGATCGAAAGCCTAGACAATTGAAAACCGTAAAATCTCTAACAAATTCATACGATCTCCAAAACTTACGTACTATATATCAAAATGCTCGTACCGACGAGTAGATGATATATAGAACCAGAAACTGCTTCTGACATGGCCGGAAACGCCGCCAAGCGCCGCGGGTCAAACTCAGAACCATAACAATTCAATCGGTCAAAATGTAGACAATGAAGAGAGGAACAACTTTTATACCTAGAGCTAAGTCCGATTCGGCCTAGATCAGCCGGAATCAAGCCTGCAAGCTGGGAAAACCTCCACCGTTGACCTGAAATTCACGATCCCGGCCACCACACTTTGAATTGTTCTTCAAGGCCGGTATGGTTGTGATCTAGAGGAGGAGAGGTTTCCAACGAGGTAAGGATCAGACCCAGACACCGCCGGAATCGGAAAGTCCGATCGGGTCCAACGGGTTCGAATCTAAGCACTCTGATCTCCTTTTTTCCAGCGAGAAATGGCAAAAACCGGTCCGGTGGGGAAAAAGAGGACGGCGGTCTGAGTCAGTTGGTGGTCATCTCGCCACTAAAGGACGCCGGAAAATGCCAGAAAAGTCGGGTCGGGGTTGGCTGAGAGAGAGAGAAATCTTCCGGAATTTTCAGGAAAATTTCCGAAATTTCTGAATTTTTGGGATTTTTTTCCTATTTATACTAAAATGAAAAAAAATTCGATGACCATAACTTCTTCATACGAACTCCGATTTTCGCGTTCCGCATATCCACGAACTCGTATCAACGTGTTCTACGACTTTTGTGAAGGAAGTTTTCGAAGAAACTCAATGAATAAAAGTCAAATCTTTGACTGCTCGAAAATAAAACGTTTCGAGTAATTATTCGTCCAAAACACTTTCGCTCCACCCTCGAATCACGAATTTGTAGTAGAGAATACTTTATTAATTTCCGGTAATTTCAAGAAATTAATAACAAATTTTCAGGGTATTACAAAGAATTCGAGCAAACCAAATCTGTTTGCAGAAGGAAGAGAGATTCTCTGAACTAGAAGCAGCTGCCTCACTGTTATGAAGCTCACTAAAAGCTAGCACATAAGCACTCTTAGTAGAGAATTTACCTCTCTTGTCATAATGCTAGATAAGACTATCAGGAACATCACGCTGACTAAGAGACATAGATAAAATTAAATCAATATCATATCTACAAAATATTGTTGAATAAGTGTCTGATTCCAAAGTTTGAAATTGTTAGTTTATTTTTTTATATTTCTTTTGTTATATAGAAGCCTAAAAAAAAAAAAACCTAGCCTTTAGGATCTACACAAACTCTTCTATATCTGATGTGATCATCAAGATCATCCAAATAAGCTGCAAAAGTATAGGTGAGACGGTCATTAAAAACTACCACACCCACATCATGATCAATGCTTTTCTTGGACAAGAAAATTGATACTTTATTGACCCTCAGAAATATAATCAAATTTTTTTTATCATACAAAATTTATTACTGAATCACAGTAAAACAACAAATTTTTTTTTTTATTAATCCTCAATAAAACTATATATGACCCTCAGTAGAACAATCAAATTTATTATTGACCTAAATTAAGTAAAACAGCCAAATTTTTTATTAATCCTCAATAAAACCATATATGACCCTCAATGACACAACAAATTAATTATTGACCCTCATTAACACAACATATCCATTATTGATCCTCAATAACACTAATGCAAATTTTATTGAGAACATGAGCTAAATACTAACAATTAGACAAACAAATACTAATAATTTTATCAACCCATAGGGACTTTCAACAACTAACAATTTTATTGACGAAAAAAAAAAACAAAAAGAACATACAATATTCTCTGAAAAACCCTAGAGGCATGGCTGGTCCTCCAAAAAGATTATATGCCTGGTCTGACGACACAACCTTGCGGTGTCGTAGTCAGACGGGCTAGAAGGGACCTTGTGTCCGATGGTGATTGGTCTAATACTGGGGGTTCTCGGCGTAAGCCAAGTCGGAGTGAAGATGGCGTCACTGACCAGATCATTTAAAGGTGATGTCCGGCGGCGCGACTTGTTGGCAGGAGGGCGGTGGCTTTACGTCGTGATCTAAGGGAGGATCCAATATCGGCGATGCAAAACCGAGATAGGTCGATGGGCCGCAATTTTGGTTGGTTGGATTTGGGAGTGCAGGATCTTATCTGACTCATGTTGGCTCTAGTCTGATTCGTGCATACTCCAATCTGGGTTGGAGGAGGATGTGGGGGGGGCCACCTATCGGTTTGCTCTTCCTTAGCCTAGAGTGGGGAAGCTGGTGGTGGTAGGTTGGCAAAGAAGTTGGAGACGCTGCCGGTGGTGGGCTGGTAAGGGAGATGGGGGTGGCGTTGCTGCTGCAACCTTTCACTTGGGCTTGGTAGTGTTTGGGCCTGCGCTTTGGCTCTGGGCCCATATTATTATAGTTTTTCGAGAAAATGGTTCATAAGGTACCTAACCATTAGCTCCTTATAAATTTTGGTACCTCAAGTTTTGAAAAATGGGGTTCTAAACCCAACCGAAGATAGGTACTTAGAGCCGCTATCTTCGTTACGGAGTAATTCATAATTCAAAAAAGGAAGGCTACTTTTGTCCATTCCTCTGTGGTAGTTTAACCTAATCCATTTCCCCGATTTTTAACTCACTCTGAACCTCTCTCTCTCTTCTATCTCAAAAGGGAAAGTGAAACCTCTCCCTCTCTTCAAAAGGAATCTAAACTCTCTCTCCTTCACTTTTGTACAGAGATTTGATTCTCTGAATCTAATAAGAGAAAGCCAATATTTGTACTAGTATGGCCAGATTGTGGAGATACTTTCTAATCGATGGGGAGTCACGACACTACTCAAGTAAAATCAATGGTTCCCCTCTCCAAAAATTTATTCCATTTTACTCGAATATGCTAGGATATAATCTATTGTTTATGCCTTTATGTGGGTTTGTCTACGGTTTGGGTCTTTGCTGTGTTTTGTTTGTTTTTTTTGTCACCGTCAGCAATTTTTAGTTAGGGTTGTCTCTTTGATGTTGGGAATGAAGTGGTTGGGGAGGTTAAATGAATGGGATGAAATAGGGTGACCGGTTTGGGGCTAGTTGGTGAGGGTTCTTAAATCCCATCAGTTTAGGATTTTGGACATAAATGAAGAGGGTTGCGTATGGGGCTTGTTTGGTGACCCTCTTAACTCTTAAATGAATTTTGTTGCTGAAATTTTCAGTGTGTGCTTTGTGTGTAACAAGATGACATCTTTAGGGTTTAGCTAGGATGCTGTAAAAAGTTGATAGAATAACTTGTTGAATTTCCAATTGCAGATCCAAGTCTTTTCACTATGAGGATTCATTATGGAGGAAGATTTCATAGTGAGAGGGGATTGAATAGGGTTTACAGAGGGGCCAATTGTGCTATGTTGATGGAGTAGACCCAGACAAGGTGTCCTTGACATGGATATACTATTAGGCATACGATTTGGGATGCCAGATAGGCCCAATTCAATTCTGGTTTAGGATTCCTGGCAGTGAAGAGGGGACAGGCCATCTGCCTGTAGTTAATTATAGAGAGGCAGTGGAGATGTGTGGTTATGTATCTCCTAGGACCAAGTATCTAGACTTGTACATAGTATGTACAAGTGAAAGGAGGATTTTTTCTGTACAAGAGCTTGAAGTATTTAAAGACAATCTTAATCATAACTTGTTCATGGGCTGGTGGATTGATGATGTGGAAGAAGGGCCCAATGTTATAGACAATTAGGGGGAGAAAATGTCTTTGGGGGATGAGGACATGAGTGATGGTCATGGGCCTATTTTTATGGATTTGGATGACTCTGATGAGCCTAATGTTGAAACAGTTAATGGAGATGGGCATCAAGAAGGTATGAATGGAAATGGACCTGACAATGCACCAAATGGAGATAACTATGGTAATGTTGAGGTATCCACGACTGAAGCTGAAGTTCAAAGAGCCAAAAGGAGAGTTGTGTACAAGGGCAAAAGTGTGGTTCAAGAAGGGGACATTCCAACTGCAAAGAAGAATAGGGAAAACCAAGAAAAGATGAAGAGAAGATATGGTATTAGGTCAGGGGGTGAGAGTTCAAGGCAGAAAGTGCCTGTTTGGGAGGTTTCTTCTGAAAGCACAACAGATTCGGAAGACCCTGAGTTTGATGGCATCGTGGATTCAGACTTTGACCTTGATGAGCTTTGAGCAAGCGCATAATTTAACCCTGAAATATCGTTAGTAGTATAAGCAAATAGGGATCGTTCTATTCCGGGGATTGAGGGTACACCTGTCATTGTCAAACAATTAAACAATTAAAATTAAAACAAAGTATAATATTCACAAAGATATTCACAATTATAAACATTGTACACGAAAAAGGGGGTTTTTGATTTTGGTTTTTCCGAAAATAAACTAAGTTAACAAAACAATTAAAATGCAAAAACATAAAAATAAAGATGGAATGAGAGAACAAAGATCAAAAACCGAAACATATGATTAAAATCGATTCAAACCCTAATATTGTTCATCTAAGTCATGAGAAAGGAGTTGATCATGTGAAACGTTAAAAGCAAACAATTTCCCATATTTTACTTTTCAATGCTAATTAATCTAAGTGAAAGCACAAAGACTAATCCTATCAAACATGCATTCAAGCCCTAGAAAGCTAGTCAATCATGACATGTTCAACGCAATAAGCACCTAGAAAGGCTATCAACTCAAGTGTGCAACTTAGTATGAAAAAGTCCACCTAATTGCAATTCTCTTTAATTAAATTCGGTTTTTGTACAAAACCTTTACTACTTTTCGATTCAAGAACACAAAACCAAAAAGTTGATTCATGTTCTTAAATTGTAGCACCATTCATATCGAAACCCTAAGTGTTTGCAACCACATAAGATTAAAATACAAAAGTAATCTATAACGCAAATTTAATTAAACAAACCCACATAAGCAACTTTCGAAGAACAATATATGAATCTGAAAATTTCTCAATTAATCATAAAATTCCAGAAATTAATAATTGTTCAAACACATATGTCAACTAGTTCATAACCAACGAAATTCAAAGCAAAGGTTACAAAGAAGAGGTCGAATTACAACGTGAGATGAAGATGGTGATGAACGAATGATGTGGTAGTCTCTTGAATCTCGAAAGCAAGCTTCAAGGATGGTGGTGGATGATGATGCTCACGGCAATTCTTCTTCTCCCTTGGCCTTGCTTGAATTCCGTGGAGATGACTAGAGGATGGAAGAACTCACGGCTATGCTAAGAACTTTTCTGAATTTTTCTAAAGTGTAAAACGTAAAAAGAAGAGGACCTTAGACGTTGAGAATGAGAGAGTATATATAGGAGATGGCTTCCTTGCTCTCCAAGCCGTGCATATCTTATAAGAATCCTCACGGCAATTGCTTGATAACTCCACATAATTTCCTCCAATGGTAGCTTGCCACATAAGCCCTATGACATGGTCCAACCAATCACAAAATTCCAATGTTAATTCCCTAAATAATCTTGCCGAAATATATAGAGATATATTCTGATTTTCTTCACCAATTTCGGCAACAATATATTTGGAAAATATAGGGGACGAATCTAGACTCCTTTGAGAGCTTTTTGTGTTCAACACATATTCTCTTTCCTTTAAAATCTCCCTAAGAAATCTCCATCGAAATCTTTTCTTATTTTCTGATTTTTCTCACGGCAAACTCCTTGTTTCTCTCTTGATTTTCACGGCCAACTCTCCTAGGGTTTGTTCCATGCGTCACAAACCCTAGTTGCATGGGCTTTTAGTGGGCTTTGATCCAATTGCCGAAAATCCACAAAGTCTTGAGAATTCTTGGGCCTTGTTGCTTCAACTTCAAGCCTTGTCACCTTCCAACGTCAAGACACTTCATTTTTCCATTTCTTCTTCATAGTAACGTTGGAAACTTCATTGGTAAGCTTTCCTCCTTTTCGCAGGGTTTCCTGGTTGAAGCAGGAAAACTTCTTTTCTTCATTTCTGCTCATTTCTGTGCCTCATTGTTCCTCATTTTTGCTCCCCTTGACTTTCGCAAGCTCCTCTTTCCATTCGTGAGTTCATTTCCACTTTTTAGCTCGGAGGTCCTGAAAATAGAAACTAATAAGAAAAATAGAAACTTTCCTAAAATGAAAAATGGCAACTTTCCTAAACTGAAAATGGGAAACTTTCTAAAAATGAAAAATAGAAACTACAAAAATAGAAACTTTCTACAAATAGGAACTTTCCCAATCAAAGAATGGAAACTTTCCTAAATAGAGTTTTATTAAGGAAATAACGCAAGAAATGTAGGGAAAAGCAAGTAAAACGTCGCATTAAAATGCTCCTATCAGACCTACAAGATGAAGATGATGATGTGGTTTTTGAGCAGCATGTAGATGGTGACACTAGTAGGTTTAATGAGTTTGATGTGGTGGGGCTCATGGGGAACATATGTCAAGAGGATGGAGATGACTCTAAGGGGTTAGCTAGCTAGCATGGTTCCTCAGGTGAGGATGAGGAAGATAGGGGAAGTTTCCTGCTAAGTGCAGGAAAATGTACATTAAATGGAAGGAGTTCATGGAAAAGGAGGACATGAAGAGGCCCACATTTACATTAGGGATGAAGTTTCCAAACTATAAGGTGTTTAAGAATGTTATTAGGTGATAGGAGCATTTTAATGCAATGTTTTAATTGTTATTTCCTCATATTTACATAGTTATTTCCTTTAATAAATCCTTCTTCTTTAGGAAAGTTTATATTTTTAGGAAGTTTCTACTTTTAGTAATAGTTTCTATTTTCAGGTCCTTTGGAGCAAATAAAGCTGAAATGAAGAAATGGAGTTTTCTTGGTCCGACTAGGAATCCCAGTCAACGCAGGAATCCGGATGAGGCTAGGAAACCTGAAGGCATTAGGAAACCACATAGCTTGAAGATGACGTTGGAGATATTTTGGGAGATTAAATCTGATTTTTGCCATGGGAAATGA
The DNA here is from genome assembly GCF_958449725.1 of Rosa rugosa. Taxonomy (NCBI): domain Eukaryota; kingdom Viridiplantae; phylum Streptophyta; class Magnoliopsida; order Rosales; family Rosaceae; genus Rosa; species Rosa rugosa. Next base: position 34,965,653 of record NC_084820.1, read on the forward strand.
TGGAGATAATGTGAAAATCAAGGAGATTACGTTGAGAAAATCAAGGGAGAGTTTCAAGGGATTGTGCAACAAGAAAAGGCTCGAAACAAGTCCAGATTCATGCCTCAATTTCCTCAAGATGTGTTGGCCGAAATTAAGGAATTAAAATCTGCAGTATTAATGTGAAAATCAAGAGAAAATCAAGGGGAGGATGTTAAGGATAAAGCCATGGAGAGATTTAAGGGAGAAAAGGTCCAAAACAAGTCCAGATTCATTTCTATTTTCACTCAAGAGTATTTTGGCCGAAAATTAAGAGAAAAATCAGATAAAATCTTGGGAAAATCAACAATAATATCTTTTTGAAGAATTTTGGACTTAATTTACTTAATTTTGGAAGCCTCTGATTGGTTAAGTGACATGGCAGAGCTGACGTGGCATTATTTGATTGGTTAATGCTGTGTGGATCAATCTTGAAGACTTGGAGACTAAGTTGCCATCCTCCTATAAATAGGAGCATTCTCTACACCACTTCTCACACAATTCAAAACAACACCTCTCTCCCTCGGAAAATAAACAACAGAAAAATTCTCTCCATTCTCTAGTCTTCAGAAGCTCTACGTCTCAACCAAGGAGGAGAAGAAGTCATGCAATACATCAAAATCATAGCCACCATCTACTCTTGTGTCGTCTCTAAAAGATTGCTTGCTTTCAAGGATTTTCAAGTTCTTCGTCTCAAGGCTTGTCATCCATCTTTCACGGTGTATTTCATACTTTCTTTTATTTTCCTTTGTTTGATTCGTAGAGTTATGAATTCTAGTTAACATGACGTTAAGGGCAAAGTTTAAAGCCCGTTTATATGTTTTGAAATAAAGTTGTGATTTCTATATGTTGATTTATATGTTGCTTATGTGAGATTGCTTGATTGATTTTGGATTATAGAAAACTTTTATATGTATGTGTTCTTTGGTGGCCAACTTAAGATATATGCATGTAATTGGAGCTAGATTTAAGTAGTAAAGGCTTTGGACAAAAGTCAAAATCAATTAAGGAGGATTGCAAATAGATGAACTTTTTCATACTAGGTTGTGCACTTTGGTTGACATCCTTTCTTTGTTCTTCATGCATTGAATGTGTTCTTGATTAGCTAGCTTTCTAGACTATGATTGCATGTTCAATAGGTTTAATTTAGGTGCTTTCACTTAGATTAAATATTGAAGGAAAGTAAAATATGGGAAATCGTTTGCTTTCTAACGTTTCACATGGTCAACTTCTTTCTCATGACATAGAAAATCAACTGTAGGGATTGTAATTGGATTTCATTCATATGGATGTGGTTTTGATCTTTGTTTCTTGCGTTCTACCCTTGTATATATGTTTTTACATTTTCTTTATTTTATTTATTTTTATTTTTATTTTATAATTCTAAACCCCCCTTTTGTGTTCACTTGTATATATTTTTATTCTTTGTTTTATTTTTGTAAATAATACTTTTTACTTATTTTAATTCTTTATTTGTTTTTGCAATTACATGTGTACCCTCAATCCCCGGCTTGAACGATCCCTACTTATTCTATACTAACAACTACATTTTGCAGGGTTAAATTGCGCGCTTCCTTGTAGCGTATCATTAGGAAGCACTCTGTGCTCACAAGAAAAGAGCTTAGGTTTCCAACCAACACAAAGCACAAGGTAACTTTCTTGTTTAAACATTTATTTTTTTATTTTTTTAAGTTACGTTCAAGTTTATTGGATTGTGCAATGACTAATTCTGACTTGTTCATTGACAAGATGTTGGCTGTGTGCAAGACATCTCCTAGTTGTCCTTGGAAGATATATGCATCTACTACTGACAAGGATAATTCCACCATTTTTATTAGGACATTGAAGTAAGAGCACAAGTGTTCTTCTTTTGGGAAAAGGTGTATCATATGCATGCACCTTTCATTGCTAATGAGTACCAGGATTTTTTCATAAGTGATCCAAATTGGTCAAGAGAAGGGATGCAGAATGCAATCAATAAGGACTTTGAAATGGAGGTAGACTATCAGATGTGTTACACAGCAAGGGTCAAGGCACTTAAGTTAGCACAAGGGAGCTATCAAGACTAGTACAACTTGTTAGAGAGCTATTTATGCTCATGAGCTGAAGAAGGAATCCAAGAAGCTCTGTGAGAATTCACACTGAATTGGATGGAGAGCTAAGAAGGTTCAAAATGATATACATTTGTATAGCTGCATTGAAGAAGGGATGGATAGAAGGGTGCAAACCATATATAGGGTTAAATGGCTGTCATTTGAAGTCAGTGCACAAGGGCTAGTTACTTTCTGTTGTCGAGATTGATGGCAATAATGGAACTTATCCAATTGCATGGGCAATTATGGAAGCAGAATCCAAGGGAGACTTGGACTTGGTTTTTGGAGTTCTTGAAGGTTGATTTGGATATCCATCATTCAACTCATTACACATTCATCAGTAACAAGAAAAAGGGGCTTGAGTAAGTTATAAATGAGTTATTTCTAGATGCTGCAAACAGGCATGTGTGAGGCATCTTCACAAACTTTAAATCTGATGGACATACAGATTTGATACACTTCAATTATACTTTACCTTGTCATTACATTAACTCTTTGTAATTGTTTGTGTGTATTGATTTTGTAGGATTGGAATTGAAGCAGAAGTTGTGGGCTATTGCAAGAAGCTGCACAATGAATCAATTCAGGGATGCAATGTAGGACATGAAAAAGAGCTCAATATCTGGTTAGCGATGGGGACAGACCCGCATAGCACTAGTCCAAGTCACACTTTGATCCTAAATTCAAGCTAGTGTGATATTTTGTTGAACAACCAAAGTGAGAGTTTCAACAAAAGCATCCTTCAAGCTAGGAAGAAGCCAATACTTAGTTGTTTGGAAGAAATTAGAACTGGCGCAATGGTGAGGTTAGCTAATAGAAGGTAATCTGGGCCTAATTGGAGGTGTAAGGTTAGGCCAAGAATTGAAAAGTAGTTGAAGAAGAATGCAGCCTTGAGCCATGATTACAAAACTATATGTTCAAGTAATAACATATTTGAGATTCAAGGCAGAGGTCTGCACATTCAGTGTCCTTAGATACAAATACCTGCACATGTAAGAGATGAGACATCTCTGGTATACCTTGTGGGCATGCAATAGCTGTCATACACTCTAAAGGTGGAAGCCTGATAATTTTGTGCATGACTACTTCACCAATGAGACCTACATGAAGGCATATGACTCTATTATATATGTTCCCAATAGCTGGAGTGTCTGAGTGGGACAAGATACATAGGCCAATTGCACCTCCTCTTTATAGGGGCAACCTGGGAGGTGTAAAATGGCTAGGACCTAAGAACTTGGTGAGTCATCCAAATTTGTGCTTTGATCTTAATTGCGTTTTTTCCAAGTTTACTGCTGGTTTTTGTTGTGAAATGAGGCTTTATATCTGACTTTGTTATACTTATTGCAAATAGTTGAAAAGGAGAAGTAGCCCCACCACCTGGAACAGAGAAGCTACCTAAGGTATATTACTCACAGGTGACTTGTGAACTATGTAAGAAGAAGGGCCACAATAAGAGGACCTGCAACATGAGGAATTAGGTATGGTTTTCCATATCATTTTGTTAACAAAGTCAGATTATGTGAATGGTGGTGAAATTATATGTGTTTTTGGGATTACATGCAGCAAGGTCATAATGTGCAGCAGCAGCAGCAGGAAGTTGAAAATGTCTAACAACAGCACAATGAAACTCAGAATGTGGAGCCACAAGTTTCTCAGACTGTACGTGCAAGAGTCCCAGCCTACTTATGTGCTAATCTAGCAATCATAGACTACTACTGTGATGCCCCGGAAATTCGTATTTATCTTCCGATGATTTTCCGGAATTTAAATTGTGGTTATTGGACAATTTCGTGGCTCGTGGATGGAGCGGAAGTATTTTGGACGAATTTTTATTCAGAAAGTATGACTTTAGGGGGGGCTCAAGGTTGAATTTTGATATGTTGGGTATCTCTGAAAACTTTCTTCATGAAAGTTGTAGAGCGCGTCGATACGAGTTCGTGGACATGCGGAACGCGTCAATCGGAGTTTGTATGTGAAAGTTATGGGCATTTGAAGTTTTGGGAAAGTTCTATAAATAGGAGTTTCCATATTGATTTAGGCTAAACCCAATACAAAATGTGTTTTGAAGCGGTAGGACACTGTGTGTGATGAATGCATGCACCATTTCTTTTATGGTAGAACTTGCTGTGAGGGTTGGTTTATGGAAAAGACTTTGTGTTGTTTTTGTGAAAGGTTGACCGTGAAGGAACTGTGTGTTGATGTTGCTGTGTGTTGATGTCTGAATTGAAGTGATGTTGTCATTTTCAATTCTAGGAGATGCCAGTGTGGCTTTATCAATGTGTTGATGCAGATACTGTTTGAGGACAAGATCTTGAATTCTTGTGTAGTCTGTGTGCAGTGCTATAGTTAGCAGAATTGTTGTGATGTTGTGTATAGAAATGAGATTTATGAATGCTTGTTTTACCACCAAGTGGAATGGTGGAATGTACCAGGGTGATACTAAGTGGGGTACCTGTATCTATTGTTGATCTAGGTATGTTGCACAGTGAGATAAGAACAGGTTGTTGAGAAATGAGAATTGGATTTTTGGAAATGAGTTTATTCATACTTGTTGGTTGGTATGTTTAAATTTCGGGACGAAATTTCTTTAAGGGGGGTGAAATGTGATGCCCCGGAAATTCGTATTTATTTTCCGAGGATTTTCCGGAATTTAAATTGTGGTTATTGGACAATTTCGTGGCTCGTGGATGGAGCGGAAGTATTTCGGACGAATTTTTATTCAGAAAGTATGACTTTAGGGGGGGCTCAAGGTTGACTTTTGATATGTTGGGTATCTCTGAAAACTTCCTTCACGAAAGTTGTAGAGCGCGTCGATACGAGTTCGTGGACATGCGGAACGCGTCAATCAGAGTTTGTATGTGAAAGTTATGGGCATTTGAAGTTTTGGGAAAGTTCTATAAATAGGAGTTTCCATTTTCGGAAACTTACTATTTACATTTCACATTTACCATTTCCGAAAAAAATCAGAAACGCTCCGTTCTCTCTCCTCGCCCGCGACTGACCCGACCCGAACCCGGTATTCCGACCCGGTCGGAACTTGCAGCTCCGGTGACCTCTTCCGGTGAAACCAGCCCAGAACGACTCGCCTCCTTGCTCCGGTCGTCTTTGTGGTGGCCTCTGACGGCGATTCTCCTTCGCGGTGGCGCTGCAATGCGGCACAGGTTGTGGAAATCGGACCCGACCGGAAATCGTAGCTCCGGCGACGGCACGGCTTCAAGTTTCCTTCCTTGGCTTCGTGGGGGTCGTCTGAGTCGATCTATGGTGTTTGTTTTGATCGGTTTACGTGGAAATCGGTTAAACTCAGTTGGGATTAATGTTCACGGCTTGTGAGGTAGTTTTCGACCCTTTATGCTTGTTTTCTGACTTCGAGCTAGTTATGAAAATCCACAAGAATGCTTAGATGAAGCTTTTTGATGTTGGGAGTTTTGTGAAATAATGAGTTTTGGCCGGCGGCGGTGCGCCTCCGTCTGTGGTGGTGTTCCGGCGGTGTTCCGGCCATGTATGGAACTGTTTCTGGTATTATATGTCTTCTACTCGTCGATACGAGCGTTTTGATATATAATATGCAGATTTTGGAGTTCGTATGGATTTGTTATGATTTTCACCGTTTCATATCGGTGAATTTATTCAAATCCTTGAGGATTTACGCATCGGATCGACTTGTGGCTTGGACACATCGATCGTGGAAGTGTTCCGGAGACTTTGGGAGGTCTCGGATGTGGTTTCGCCTCGATTGGCGTCACCTTGGGAATTTTGGTTCGATTTAGGGTTTCGAACGTTATTCCTTGTGATTCGTTAGCTGAATCAGAGTTGTGTTTCCTTAGGTACTTGACGAAGTATTCTGTGGACGGCTATTGTGATTGGCTGCTTTGTTCTGTATTGAAGACGCAGCGGGAGTTTCGAGGTGAGTAAATCTCGCGATATGTGTTATGAGCCTAGTTACCGTATTGTCTTGGAGTTATGGGATTAACTGTGACTATAGATGGTATTAGTGGCATTTCTGAGTGGATGACTATGTGTGTGTATATATATATTATGGGGTATATATATATACATATGTATTCATGTATTAGTGACTTCGTGATGAATCTTTGTGATGATTGTCATGTAAAGCTTGTGTAGGAATATTTGTGTAATGAATCGTTGAAATCAGTGTGAGGAATCTTTGTGATGATTGTCATGTGAAGCTTGTGTAGGAATATCTGTGTGATGAATTGATGACATCAGTATAATGAATCTTTGTGATGATTGTCATGTAAAGATGGTGTAGAAATATCTGTGTAGCTTGTGTAAGAATATCTGTGTGATGAATTGATGACATCAGTATGATGAATCTTTATGATGATTGTCATGTAAAGATTGTGTAGAAATATCTGTGTAGCTTGTGTAGGAATATCTGTGTGATGAATTGATGACATCAGTATGATGAATCTTTGTGATGATTGTCATGTAAAGATTGTGTAGAAATATCTGTGTAGCTTGTGTAGGGATATTTGTGTGATGATTGCTATCTGTGTGATGACTAGCAATGAATCTATGTGATGATTGCTATCTGTGTGATGACCGACGATATCTGTGTGATGAATATGCGTGATGATCGCTATCTGTGTGATGACCGACGATATCTGTGTGATGACTGGCGATATCTGTGTGATGATCAGTAGGATGATGGCTATCTGTGTGATGATTGGTGAAATCTATGTGATGATCAGTGTGATGACAACTCGGTAGCGGAGCTGAATTGTTATTAAGTTAACAATAATCAAGAAGACTGCTGTGATGGTCGGGGCTACCTATAGACGTCAGAGTGTGGGATTACGATGACTACTTTGAATTGTTTTGCTTATTTTGCTGTGACTTCCTGAACTAAATTGCACGCAGGGGTTACTTTGAATTGTTTTGCTTGTTTTTTGCTGTGACTTCCTGAACTAAATTGCACGCAGGGGTTACTATGAATTGTTTTGCTGTGACTTCCTGAACTAAATTGCACGCAGGGGTTACTATGAATTGTTTTGCTTGTTTTGCTGTGACTTCCTGAACTAAATTGCACGCAGGGGTTACTTTGAATTGTTTTGCTTGTTTTGCTGTGACTTCCTGAACTAAATTGCACGCAGGGGTTACTATGAATGGTTTTGATTGATCTTTAAGGTCATAGTGATGACGATTGTACTCTGTGTGAGGATAGGAAGGTGATTTATTGCTTTCACCTTTGATGTCATGTTAATGACAAAAGCTCCTAGTGGGGAGGGAATGAGCATGGTTTGGGATTCGCCGTAGGGCGTTAGAATGACATCAAACATTTCTTGAGGAAGTCTTGTTTGATTGAATTTGTGTAATGGAACGCTAGTTGAGAATCCAAGCATGAGGCTGTAGTCACCAGTTGACTTATGTAGGCGCGATATGGAAGATTATGGAATTGATGGTCGTAGGTGTGAGCTATGTGTATATCGTGTTTAGGTTGAGGTGACTTAAGAAATGTGTTTTGCTTTGTGATTTTGAGTTTACTTATACGAGCTTCATAAGCTTACCGGGTTTGTTGTGTGGCAACCCGGTGCACTATTCAATGGAATTGTGTAGGGGTTAATCTTGCAGGTCAGGATAATCGTGGCTGAAGCTGAGGTGGCTTGTTGGCAGCAGAACGGGTAGGAAGCATATTTGGTTGGCTTTGCCATTTTTATGACTTCCGTTGTGTAGCAAACTCTGAGGAGCAGTTACGTTTTATATTGTGTTGGCAATTTAATTCGTAAGCTTATGTAACATATGACTCTACGGAGCGGGTCAATATTGACATAGTAGGTTCAGGGCATCAATATGTGTGTAGTTAAAAGGAGAAAAAGTTTCCAGGTATTTTGTATTGATGACTGAACGTTCACGCATGTATAATTATGAGATTATATATATCGATTTTACTGTGTGGAAAATCAGGGGCGTGACAACTACATCTCCATCAATCTCCTCCACACCTGGTTTCAGATGCAGAAGGTCCAAAGCACTTGCTCACAGAAAACCCAGACCAACAAATGCCCCTCCCTCACTAGTTAATGGATATGAGTAGATTTATAATTCAAAAAGTAGTTGTGGATATGGCTTGCTAGACAATGGTTTTTTTGTTTTTTAATACCTGCTGAAAGTAGCACTTTGGTATGTTGAGTTTGCCTTTGAAATCAATGAAAATGCAAGTTGTGTTTCAGGTTATATGCATTTAAGTTTGTGATTTGTGGCAGGATGAGTATTAGGCATTACAAGTACTTAATTTGTGTCTAGCCAAAAACATCAGGTACCAAACTAATATATAGTTTAGTTAATAACCTTTTTCATCAAATTTGGCAGCAAAGTATAACTGTATGACTTAGTAAATTGGTGGTAAATAAGTCACTAAAGTCCAAAAAGAATTCTAGCAGCAAAGTATGACTAACAAATTTGGCGAGACTGACTTAAGGAACAAAATTACCCTTCTAAATTTGCCAGCTGGCAACCTCCGTAACGGCTCTAGGTATATATCTTCGGTCGGGTTGAGAACCTCAGGTACCGTTCTGATATTTTCAAAACGTGAGGTACTAAAATTTATATGAAGCAAAAGGTCAGGTATCGTACAGACCATTTTTCCTTAGTTTTTCTCTTATGTTTTATTGTTATTTACTTATAGTAAGATGTGGCTTTATGCCGACAATAAGTCCCTACAACCTTTTGGTAGGGCGACGTGGGCTCTATCATAGGATGCACACTCAGTGTGCCTTGTGTGGCCTAGCGAGGTGGTGAGCTGTTTGTTTGATCAAATGGACGCAACCTCCTAGTGGCATGATGAAACAGAGTGTTGCCGGATTTGTCTGCGTGAGGCAACATAGTGAGAAAGCTGTGCTATTTGTAATGATGCTTATTTTTGATAGAGTTATCTTTCCGGTATGTCAAAGCAAATAAAGTACCTAGTCGTGCACTATTTGTTAATTGGTGCTTGGTCTAATACATAGATTTAGTGGAGACTCCTGGTATTATTTCAGGATGTTATCTCGATGCTTAACAATTTTATTGACGAAGATCATCAAGATAAAGTATGCATGTTTAAAATTTCAATTATATATATCAATCGTGAAAAAAAAAGAAAAGAAAAAAGAAGATGTAATTTATCAAATTTTCGAAATCCTAACCTCTTATTTAGTTCTTCAAAATTTCGTTCGATTTCGTTCACGACGTTGTTTTTGAACTCAAACCTCCTTTGATTGTTGGGTTATTCAATTTGTGAGAGAGAAATTTCACTGTATTTTGGTTTAATAGACAGGTAGGGCGCTTGTTTTTCTTGCTCAGACGAGAGTAGAATGTTTGGCCTAGTTGAGTCAAGGATCCTTGGTAGATTTTTATTTTATTGAAATACTATTGAATATAACAGACCAAAAAAAAAGAAAAGAAATTGAAAATAGGAGAGCGCGGTGTAGGGTTTAAGGCTTTAAGCAGCAGAGGGGGGAAAAGGGGGTTGGGTTTATCAATAAACCGCTCGACTCGACTTGGACCCGAAAAGAAAAGAAAAGGAGCGGTGAGGCGAGAGAGAGAGAGAGAGAGAAATAAAAAGAAAAATCGGATGGGATGGCGCTTCTTCTTCTGAGACTGAGAGCTCATTCTCCTAGTCCTCCTTATCTTCTTCGCTTCATGGCCTTACGCTTCATGTCACACTCATGTCTCCTCCACCCTCACTCTTCCTCCCTCTTCTTCAGCCCACCACCACCCAGGTGCTCCTCACATATTCGTTTTTGGAATAAATTTGCTTATTTTTGTGAAACATGTAAGTCAAGGGTTTGTTATTGGTGGTCATAGGATTGGGCTTCGATTGAAGGACGTTCCTAGCTGCTGTGCTGCGGTTCGAAATGTGAGAGCTTTCAGCTCGGTAACCGAGGCTTTTCAAGGAAGCGCTGCCTCCACGGCTTATGGCGCTGATCAGATTCAGGTCTCATTTGCTCTCTTGTGTTTATCTATCTATACTGCAAGTTTAGGTCAGGTCCTTATTATTGCAAGTGTGTTAATGTGGACTTAGGTTTTAGAAGGCTTAGAGGCTGTTAGAAAGAGGCCCGGAATGTATATTGGGGACACCGGATTTCGTGGTCTTCATCATCTGGTAATCTCTCTCTCTTCCCATTTCTAACAATCTGCTTCCGCCGCTATGTTCATCATCTTCTTTTTCAGGTTTATGAAATACTAGACAATGCTGTTGATGAGGCTCAAGGCGGATATGCTTCAAAGGTTGAGGTCATTTTACTGGCCGACAATTCTGTCAGCATCACAGACAACGGCCGTGGGGTATGAACTTTATTTTGAAACTTAGGATTTCTTCTTGTCATTGTATTCTCATGTCGACCTGGAAGTTTCACCGAGTACTCTTCTCAGTAGTTATGGATAATCTACACAAGTTTTCATACTGTATTTTGCCACTGTTTTTTACTTGTTATTCTCTTGTTCATTGCAGATACCTACTGATATGCATCCTGTAACCAAGAAATCTACATTGGAGACTGTGTTGACGGTATTATTCCATTATTTTTCATTCTCAAATATAATTTCTGTATACGGGTAGAATGGAATCCACTTCACATTGCATAGGGGCTACTATTTCTTTCATTAAAATCATTTAGATAACATCATCTGCCTAAAAATTGAACACATCATATATTACGCAAATGCTTAGGTGTAGAACAACTATTAGATGAAGTTTAGTTGCTCATCTAGTAACAGAAAATTTTAAGGGGTTTTCCCTTTCTCAGTCTCTCCTGCTTCTCTTTCTCTTTATCTATCCACTTTCCACCCCTTTTTTCTTTTCATCAGATCTTCTTCACAATCCCGGAGTCAAACCCATTGTATTTTGTCATGGAACATGCAGTTTCCTATCTTCTTCTCTCCAACTTTTATCAATAAATTTGGCTTATTAATACTCGCCTAAGAGAAATCAAATCTTTAATTTTGAGGATGATATGAAAACATGGACACTAGATATAAAAAGCAAACATCTCTTTCATAATCTAAAAGAAGTCAGAGAAAGAGAGGGGTTAAAGAATTAGATGATTAGGCGAATCTGATATTAAAGTGGTTACATTATCTTCTTCTATCTGGAAGAACTGAGAATTTTTTTTTGTTTTTTTTTTTTTTGTTCCCAAGTTGAAGTTAAGATCATTATGCAAAAGTGGAAGTTGGGGGTTGGGTCTTCTAAAATTATGTCTATGTTTTTAAATTAGATGTGGATAATTCCTTCCATCCAACAATCACTCACTGGTTCTCCTCATCTGCAGCTATATATATATATATATGTATATATGTAACATGTTTTCTTAAAAATGTAAGATATATATTTCTGGTCATAAGCCACTGTGAAGAACTCAATGTTAATCACATCTATTGCTGTTACATGATGTACATTTGAGCAATGAATGGTAGAACAAAGTAAGTTTGGGATTTCTAAGGATAGCAAATTATAGGGTTTTGATTAAAATTTGAAGCTTTTAATGTTTTTTTATTTTATTTTTATTTTTTTATATATACTTAAAAAGAACAAATGAAATGTCATTTATAATTTTTTCTTTTGATAAGAAACTTAAAATTCTTTAACAAAAGACTAAGTTCAAGTAGAGTGGATGAGCAGTTCATTAAACAAAAAACATAATCAACAAAAACAACAGCTGAAATCTTTAACAACATTCCCAACTATGAGCTGTTTTGAATGTTTGATTTTTTTTTTCAGTCATATTATTTGTAATTTGTTTTTGACATCATTATCGTTAATTATAGTTGTGATAATCATTCAGGTTTTGCATGCTGGTGGCAAGTTTGGTGGTTCAAGTAGTGGCTATAGTGTGTCTGGTGGATTACATGGTGTGGGTTTATCAGTCGTTAATGCCTTGTCTGAGGTATGTATTGTCTTTTCACCTACATTTATTTGGTCATTTTTTCTATGATTGTGTTAATATCAGTGAACAAGGATTCATAGGGACCTTTAAGTCATTTGAGGCTATGGGTTTCCAAATATCTTTTTTTTTCGCTTTATTATGTTTAGTTTTCTCCTTAGTTTCTTCAATAATGTATTGTTAGGGGCCCTATTCTATCTGTGGAATTGGCTTTTGTATCCAAGTCTTATATGGTTATATCTATCCTTTTAAATGAATTGTGAAATGATCAGAGAATACTTGAAAGCTGGCTTATAGTTCAAAAATAGTAAGATGAAAGAACCTTACGATACATTTTAACAAGACACTGGATGTTCTTTAAACTGAAAATCATGCTGGTGCGAGAGCAGATTGTAAAACATGCCTTCAAAGTGTCTAACTAATTTCCATTCTAATTCAGGATTGCTTACTTTCTTGTTTTATTTGTTTTACCATGCCAATATCAGATAACATCTCATTATCTTGAATTTCTATCCTTATTTTTCCTTTCGGGATAAGTGACAGAAAACTTTATTAACCACGATGTGAACAAGCATGACATCAACGAACAATTTCACTTATGGTATTATAAAGATCTCTAACAGCTAGCTAGCTACTTCAAACTATCACAGGAATACATAACTTAACAACCGTCTCATGTAAGATTAGCCCTGCAATCTGGACTAACAAAGAAAATGATATATGTAATCTGTTTAGAAAAATGTATATGCAATCTATTTAAAAAATCAACCTCCTCACATTGCCTTGCAATGTGCTAATTTCCTCTCCAAATAAATCACTTGAAAAGTAGCCAACATGAGAGTTGCACCATAATTTTGTGTTCTTGACCTGGAGTTTTATAACCTGCATTTCTTGTTCATCTAGCCTACTAAGTTGCATACTTAATTTTGATGCCTCAGGCATTAGAAGTTACTATTTGGCGTGATGGAATGGAATACCAGCAAAAGTATTCTCGAGGAAAGCCTGTGACAACTCTCTCTTGTCATGTGCTTCCAATTGAATTTAAAGATAGACAAGGAACACGAATCAGATTCTTGCCTGACAAACAAGGTTTTTGATTTACACTTTAGGTCATAGTAGATATGTCGTTGGTTTTCATTCTTCCCAATTATTTGGTGATTATTATTTTTGGTGTTTGCATTTACTTCATTCGACTCTCATCTCTTCCTGCAGTATTTAAAACTCTTAATCAGTTCGACTACCACACAATTGCTGGAAGAATTAGGGAGCTAGCTTTTTTAAACCCTAATGTAAGATTTCTGTTCATTGTCAATTAAATCTCACTATATGCTATCTCTCTTTTAACAACTATTTTTTGATCTTTGTTGATTCGTTTTTTTCTTTTCTTTTTGGTAATTGATCTTCGTTGATCTTTAACGCTCTGGACTTTGATTCTTTAATGATGTTTGAAAGCTCAGAAAAGCCTTAGTTTTTTTTTCTTTACTTAACGTTATGCCATTTTCAGCTCATGATCACTCTTAGACAAGAGGATACGGATCCAGAGAAAATCCAGCACAATGAATACTTCTATGCAGGGGGTTTGGTTGAATATGTTAGATGGCTAAATACTGATAAGGTATGCAACATTTGACCCCTTGAGGGCAACCTAACTACATGTCACTGGGCCACATGCTCATAGTGGATATGATGGCCAGGACAAATACTTACTGATGTCTAGTTTAACATTTGTGGATTTTGCATTTGTATCAATTTGTAAAGATTGTTAGTTAACTGTTCTTTGATTCAGAAACCTCTTCATGAAGTGGTGGGTTTCAGAAAAGAAGTAGATGGAATCACTATTAATGTAGCTCTCCAGTGGTAATTCACTTCACCTTTGCTTATGTATTTACATTACCTCTGTATGTGAGAAAAGTTAAATGTTTTCATGAAGTTGTCTTTTTATACGTCAGGTTGAAGTGAATTTACATTAGGATAATCTTTTCTGTAGTTTTGAGTTTTGACAGTTGTTTCATTCTATGCTAGGTGTTCTGATGCATATTCAGATACAGTGCTAGGGTATGCTAATAGCATACGTACTGCTGACGGAGGAACCCATATTGATGGACTGAAAGCTTCGTTAACAAGAACGCTGAATAACCTTGGGAAGAAGTCAAAGCTTATCAAGGTGCAACATTACTCGTTGTTTGTTGATTTAAGAGTGGCCGTTAAATGGCTTCACCTTTTCATTTTTTCCTTGTTATATCTATCTAGTTCTATATGTGTGTGTGTGTGTTTTGTGTGTGTGTGTATTTCATTTTCGTTTTCTTTTTCCTTTTTCTCAGTGATACGAGGGTTTCAGGTTTAGTTCATTAATTCATTAGAAATGATTTGGCTAGAGAGAGGGAGGGCCTGGATTGATAAATTTATAAATTGTGGTTTCCATGCCCAGATTGAACAGGATCTTGCTTAGGAGTTCAGACTTTGCGTGAGAAGTTTACTGTTAGCTAAACACGCTTCTATGACTTCATGCAACACACTTCCAGAAATAAGAATTCATGTTGTTGATTAAAATAGACAGGCAGAGCGAGAGTAATTTAGTATCTCTTTTTGTCTTCTTTGCAAATCTTATTTCAAAAACTTAAAGGACAACTCTTTTCTTTCTCTTTTACACTACAGTGCAATTTAAAAGGCAAAGTAGCCCCCAAGGTGCTAACTTTGATGTAAATGTAAACACAAATAACCCAGCAACTAAGTGTGAAACTGGTACTTAGAGCGAAGACTACTCCAATCGCTGTTGGAGCCTAGATTATTAAGGAACTCAGGAAAAGCCTTTCAAGTATTTCAATCTGGGAGGACATTGATAAAAGATGCTTCAGAACTGAGTTTTACAGGTCTGGGCTAAAACCCTTTTAAATTCCACCAGTAATTCCCTAGACTTTTCTAGAGACCCTTTAAACTTCCCACAAACAAGATCAAAACAGCTAACAGACAACTACCCCTCTTAGTCTCTCTAAACAACTTTTAATAAAGACATTAAAGGAAAACAAACAACTACCGGGATTACATCTAATTTACTTGCATGAGTTGCATCAAGCTTGGTTTATAGCTTATTGAAGGATCAATACTTGAGATATGGTTCAAAGGAGATGGACCTTTTTAGTGCCTTTCTCTCCATTGGTTTGTGATGGGTAAATCAGATAATGAAGTTCAGACCATCTGCTGCTCATTGTCTAGTTGCTGCATCATTGTGGAGAAAATTGTTTAGGGAGACCCAAAACACTTGCACAAGCTGGATTCTTTGTTGCGTTATTGAGTGAAATATTTAAGTATTTTGGCAGAAAAAAGTGGGGTTTGGCTAGGGAGATGTGCTGTGCTGGAAACTTTTTGGGTGGCGTGGGTGGAGAAGAATATAAGGATTTTTAAGGTATCAAGGGATGAAGAGGTGGATCTTTTGCAGGATAAAGTTGGCTTTTGGTCCTCCCAAATCCTGAGTTCAGGGATTATTCTTTCCACGCAATGTCTTTATGATTGGAATCCTGAGTCTCTGTTTAGCTTTTCTGTTTTAGGTGGTTCGTAGCTTGAGTCCTCTACTTTTTTAAGAGGACCCACCCTAATTTGTATTGTTGCTATTGTTCTTTTTAATGAAATTTTGTATACCAAATAAAAGACAAAGTTTTGTCTGCCTAAGCAAGTTGCTAAGTGGATTTTAAATAAGAATGTTAAGGTCAGTATTTGTTAGCTCCTGCTCTTAACTGAAATCTGAATGATTCACTTGAATACCGGTGCAAAGTAGGTAAAGTAACTAAAAAGTTTCATTATTGTGAGGCGTACTACATTGTTTTCTCAGGATAAAGATATTACCTTAAGTGGTGAGCATGTAAGAGAAGGGCTGACATGTGTAGTTTCAGTCAAAGTTCCCAATCCAGAGTTTGAAGGCCAGACAAAGGTAGTGCATTCTTATTTACCCGCGATGTGTAGTAATGATTAGCCGTGTTGCTATTTATGATATCTCCGGTTTGTTTCACATTGTCCCCTTGTTTTGTTGGTTAAAAGACTAGGTTGGGAAATCCAGAGGTGCGAAGAGTGGTTGATAATTCTCTTCAAGAGTATCTTACAGAATACTTGGAGTTACATCCTGATGTACTGGATTCAATCCTTTCCAAGTCCTTAAATGCTCTCAAGGTATCTTTCTTTTGAATGACAATATGACTTTGACCATCAATCTTACATATGTTAAACTTGAGATTCAATTCCTCACGGCTAATATTTCCTTGTTTAGGCAGCTCTGGCTGCAAAGAGGGCAAGGGAACTAGTCAGACAAAAGAGTGTTTTGCGTTCGTCTTCTCTCCCAGGAAAGCTAGCCGATTGCTCATCAACCAATCCTGAAGAATCTGGTACGTGTGCCTCATTCTGTTTGAAAATGATATGAGCTCTTATAGGAATATCAATTTGTGTTTTTGATTACTAGGTTCAGTATTTATTGATGGTATTCATGTGCTAGTTCTGCTTCTGTTATTAAATTTTATAGCTTTGGTCTTGTTAATGTAACCATATCAGTACTGATTGTAATTGTCAATTGATATCTGCTACATATTTCACATATGGTAATTTAGATACAAGTTTTTTTTTTATTGAATTTACAAATCCATAATAGTTTCTAGTCACATTTGGCTGTTTCAAAGTAAAATGCATACTCAAATATACATGATGTTATACATGTCTCTTAGCAACTCTGCTCATATTGGTTATCATTTTTTTTTCTTTACACACCTTTCCGTAGAGAACTATATACATGCTTGCTCTATTAGATACACAGTAACTCACTCTCTTAAGCACTTATTTCTCGGTAATTGCTGGTTTTTGAATGCTAATTGAGTTGGACAAAAAAGTTAAAACTATGCTAACCTTAAATTTTTTTGTTTTTTTTTTCCCCTTCCTTAGCTAGTAAAACTTTTTAAATGTGCGGTGACTATTATCTTTTACTGATAACTTTTCATTTATCACCTACTGCAGACAAAATACATTATCTAAAACACTCGCATTCTTAGTGAATTAAATTTTTGTTCATTGCTGTTGATTGTTTGCAGAAATCTTTATAGTTGAAGGAGATTCAGCTGGAGGAAGTGCAAAGCAAGGTCGTGATAGACGCTTTCAGGTAATTTTAACTATGCTAGTTTGTAGTTTTTAGTAATTTTATATCCTTTCAATTAAGAGGAGCTTATTACTTTTGGAATACATCTTTTGGCGTACATTTTCTTCACCAATGATGTGAATGGGTGGTTGATGTAGGACAACCTAGGGGTTAATGTGTTTCTGGTCTTAGAAGGTGGTGTATAGGGTAATGATCTGTAGTGGAATGGATGTTGTGAGGTAAGAGCTGGAATTAAGGGAAAGGATAGATGTATCAAGAATCACACCAGATTATCCAAAAAAAAAATATCAAGAATCACACCAGAGGGCTTCTTGGTCATCACACCAAGGTATTATGGACTGCAGAATTTAAGCAGTAAATGATTGTATTATCCTTTGTAGCCTTCATTGTGGCCCTTATGAATTAAGTTCTAGTGGGTAGGATTCTTGGATTGTGGAGAGATGCATTCCTAAGTCCTTGGAAATATATTTCTTTAGGTTACTGCTACCATACTCCTTGCCCCTTTGTGGAGCTTGCAATTGGTAAATGGGAGAAGAAATAACTTTTAGAGGGTGTTAGGGTGGGTAATCTTCTTCCCAACAATTTTTTCCTTTGTATTTATCTTCTTAGAACTGGAATGTAACTATCCATTTCTTGACTTCATTATCTTTCCTTGGTGTAATCTATTGAAACCTTCAGTTCATAGACATGTCAGCCTTAGGGAATTCCAAGTGTGCATCTACTGGAGGAGAAGAATTCCATTTTATAATTGCAGATTTTTCTTTCTTTCTAAATAGTGTTTCTTTAATCTTTATACATGAATTATGAAATGTTTGGACAAAAGATCTTGGTCAGCCATCCCTCTGTTATGTTTTCATGCAAATCATTTGGTATTCATTGGTCATCAATTGGTTGAATGGTTGAATTCCATTTCAGCAACTTATGATGATTTAAAGTCCATTTCAATTAAGCGGGAGTGGTTAAATAGCTATCAAATAGTTGCATCTTGATAGCATCTCTCTGAAAGCTAGAATGCAATAATAAAATCCTTACCATTTTGGAAAGGACACATCATTCTTTTACCACATTCCAGTTGTATGTGCTAACCTACTTATAAAGATACTATCACAGCATTAAAATTACATTGCTCTCTTACTGTCTACACTACTGATGATGCTAAGATTCAGTTTGTACCATGGGTCTGGCTTTATCATGGGAAAAATTAACCGGATATGTTTTACAATATATGATTTTATTGCCTCTCATTTGTGTTGACATTCTCACAGTTGGATTGACTTGTTCTTGATATTGCTTCTTAATGCCTGGATTTAGTCACTCTCTTACAATAATTGAAAACCCAAAGCCTTGAATTTGCATCTTTTCTTTAAAAAAAAAAATAAAAAAATAATGAGTTCTGTAATATATATACTCGAATCTTTACTGCAGGCAATTCTTCCACTAAGGGGTAAAATTCTGAACATTGAAAGGAGGGACGAGGCAGCAATGTATAAAAATGAAGAAATTCAAAATCTGATTCTTGGACTTGGACTTGGGGTGAAGGTTGACAATAAATTTTGCGTAATTTTTATCATTTTGGTATATGAATAATGTTTTAATATATATATATTTTAGTTGTTCAGGGAGAGGACTTTAAAAAGGAAGCTCTGCGTTACCATAAGATTATCATCTTAACTGATGCTGATGTAGATGGTGCTCACATCCGAACTCTGCTACTGACATTTTTCTTCAGATATCAGGTAGGTATTAGATCTTTCATGCAAAATGTTACTCGTACACAGAGAAACAGAAAACAAAATGAAAAATATCATACCCAACCTCACTTATATGGATTCAGAATTTCAAATGAATATCAATTGATGGAGTTCTTCTTGATTGCAGAGAGCCTTATTTGATGAGGGTTGCATATATGTTGGTGTTCCACCCTTTTACAAGGTATGCATTTGAATCTAATTAATCAGTGTGATTTTTAATGAATATAGCTAAGTCCATTGCTTTTCTCTGAAATGATCAAGGTTGAAAGGGGAAAGCAAGCATATTATTGCTATGATGACGCTGAACTTAAAAAGCTTCAGAGTTCCTTCCCTTCAAATGCATCATACAACATTCAAAGGTTCAAAGGTAAGAACATTACCTTCAAATGACCGCATATGCACATATTTATTATGCAGCATCTGAAGTAGATGAGCTAAAAGTCATTTTTTGGAGGAAATTAATAACTTCCTGTGAAAAATATAACAGTCTTCCTGTCAACTTCTGTATTCATTGAGGAAAAATTTTCTCCTGAAGATTATGAAACTGTTATGATGTTGAATACTTGAAGATTTCTTGATGTAGGACAACCTAGGGGTATCTGTGTTTTAGGACTTAGGGGTGGACTTAGGGTTGTAGTGTGTGGGGTGAAGGGGACTGTGATTAAAAGTCTGGGTTTTAAGGGAGAAGAAAGGGGAAATCTGGAATCACACCAAATTGGTTCTTGGAATCTTACCATGACTTCTCACGGATCATTCGAGAGGAACCATTTGACACAAACTTAAACATTTGCATTCGCTCTGATTTTCAGAAGTACATCGTGCCTCTTTTATAGAGCTATAGAAGACAGACACTTAAATTTTTATTCACGCTGATTTTCAGAAGTATATAGAGGCTCTTTTATAGAGCTATAGAAGACCTAGAACAAAACCAACACTAAAGCTCCATAAAACACTAGAACATACCAAACAATAAATGACCCATTAATGACTTCTAGAAACCCTAAAGTTTACATATTAATATAACAGCTAATGCCTTGGGAAAACTAAACTTAGCCCTAGAAAATTCTGGATAAAACAACAAGAAACCCATGTAAACTCTCGAAGGCAGATGTAAACTCTTCAATCTTCATTATTTCGACATTGAATTTTCTTTAGTGCATAATTATTCATCTCTACAGGGCTTCAATCTGTTGACTGCCTCAATGTTAGCACACCACATTGTTTATAGAATTCCAGTATATGACATAGGACAGGTCTCATTTAGGTGCTTTCGGTGAGGTTTTTCTAAGGCAACAAAAAAATGTGAAGTATACAGCTATAAGATAAAAGGTTTGCTTCACCGATTGTTTGGGATGGGCAAGGATTGATGGGTTTCGGGTATGTTCCATGGCTGTCATTGGTATGGGAGAACCGTTCCCGAATACAGAAAAGTGACTTGTTTGTGGGATTTAGAGATACTTCTGTCTGGTGTAGATTAGGTCTTCTGTTATAGGTCTATGATGTCCAACGAAGAAAGAAAAGATACCAAACCTAGGGTTCTGTGGGTGTGACATATGCGTGTCTTTAGAAAAGCTGATCTGTGGCGACTGGTAGCTCAAAGATTGATGGTGAAGCTTTTATGCTTGATAAACGTTTTTAGCTTGAATCTGATCTTATTCTGAGCTTAGTTGATTAATTAGGGTCCCCAAAAACTTGTGCAGAGAATTGAAAATATAATATAGTACACACATTTTGCCAAACCTACATAATTGGGACCTGTATGAATGTGCACATTTTGCCAAACCTACATAACTGGGACCTGTATGAATGTGAACAAATCATTTGATTCACATTGTAATTCATATCCTTTTAAAATCGAAACCTAAATCACCTGAATATGACTATAACAAGCCAACACTGCCTAAATGGGATCTGCATGATTCTGAACATGGCATTTTTCTCAAACTACAAGTTCAATATTAATGAACCTGGGTTATTTCTCTCTCCATGCTAGTCAGGATGGGCCGATTTTCAAGACTTGACCAGCTTAATCTATTTTTGGTATAGAGGGACTAAGAAGCAGAATCTCATAACAAAAACCCTGAAATCCTAATTTTGGTGCCTTGGGAACTCTAATTTGGTCCGGTGGGAAATCTACCATCAAAATAACACTTGTAATATCCAAAACCAATCCAGAAATTCCAATCAAAGATACCCAACTTCAAATATGCTCTATCTAGGAGCCATTGCTGGTGGAGAAGATGGCGGAGTGCTTCTTGGTCTTTGCATATCCTTATCTTTGGTGTTAGCATGTTCCTTGCTTTCGAGCCGAACTGGCTAGCTGTAATTACAAGGAGATAGAGTGGAAGGGGGGATTAGATGAACTTGTTTTAATCTATCCAGCTATAACCACATAGCCTACCCCCCTGTGTCCTGGCTAATACTAGGATAGAAACGTCCCTTTAAATGCTTACGAGACTTGTTCACTTTTCTTATAGTGAGCTGGCTCAATGAGCTTTGTTCTTAATTCTAAAGGAGCTAAGCTATATTCACTCTTTCCCTGTATTATAGAATCCTCAAAGTTGATCTTTGTTTAACATTTTGAACCTTAGCAAGATTCTAGTCATAAAATCGACATATGGAACTCTGGGCATGGAGTTTGGTAGCATCACAGGGTTATAACTGAAATCTTTCAAAATTCTTCTGTTCTCTTGACTAATGCCCTCTTTTATTCCCTCGCCGAAATAGGCCGCTACTTTTCCTCACTGAAATAGGCTTTGGTTGCTACATAGGAAACTATTAAAATTAAACTAAAACCCGGAGCACAGTAATCCCAAAGGTTATAAGTTGACTTATGCATCATTGCTGCATCCCATCTCAAAGAAATCTGTAAGAAAATAAGCATCCTCAATTCGTAAGTTGTTAAAAAAACGTAAATCTACATCTGCAGCTTCATTGAAGCAATACTCTTTTTCTTTCGCTTTCCTGATATTAACTAAAATTTAATTGGCTCTCCTTGAACTTCTTATATCTTCTTTTTTTGTTTTTTTGGTTACAAACGGGTCCTAAAAGGTCCAAGCAAAAACAAAAAACAAACTAAGAACTAGAAAAAGAACCAGATCTCCTGGCTCAAGAACTTTCTTATATCTTCAATCACATTTTTTATATTTTGTTTTGTTTTTTGCATGATTCAATAACAATTCTAAAGTTCATTTGATATAGATAACTACCTGTGGTGGCCAGCTCTTATGGTTGTTTGTGGATTATTTTGTAATGAGACCTTATTTAGTTGTGCTATTCCATCATTCTGTTGTATCAGTGGTAAAACGTAGTTTGACAAATGTACACGCACACTGCTTAGTTCTTACTGTGTTGCAAGATAAAGTGCAACATCTGTTACCATGAATTAGACCTCTACCTTTCAGCTGTAACTACATGTTATTATGTTTGTTGCAATGCAGGCCTGGGAGAAATGATGCCCACACAATTATGGGAAACAACAATGGATCCTCAGAAAAGGCTGCTGAAACAATTAAGTGTGGATGATGCTGCTGAGGCTAACTTTGTCTTTTCCTCCCTTATGGGTTCTCGGGTAAGCATAGCATCCTTTTAAGGTTATTGTTGACCTATAATTTGCAGAGATCCGCATATGTGTGACTAGTCAAAATGTGTCCCTTAATTGTCAAAAACTTTATTAGAGTTGACTTTTTTATTAGAGTTGACTTTTGTCTACTTAGTTATGACACTATATAGTATGATATGTTGTGTTTTTTCTTTTTATATAATAGGTGGATTTCCGGAAGGAACTCATTCAAAATGCTGCACGCATGATCAACCTGGATCAGTTAGATATTTAGGGGAGTCATCAATCATGGGCATACCGCAGTGATGAAACATATACATATCTTTTGTATGATTTTTTTGATTCAAAATTGTAAAACTCATTATGAGAATATGCAAAGATTTGCTACCAAGAGTTTAGGTAGATTTTTAGAGGTTTTGTATTTAGTGCAAGCAATGCTGTTTATTTTCTAACAAATTGCGTAGAAAGCAAAATATTCAAAGGGTGGGGGTTGTTACCACCTACCAATTCCTTACTGTTTTTCTTAACCACTACATGTGATTTTTTAACCAAAAAATTCCTCATCTAGAATACAATATTAATAAAAAAACTGCATCATAAAAAAAAAATACAATATTAAAAAAAAAAAAAAGCAAACTAACTTTCCCATGGCGCCATTGTATGGCACCAGGGGATTTGAACTCAATTGAAGATGATCTTGGTTACGATTGAACTAAATTGGATTGGGGTCAGCTAAGACCTTCATGGCACAATGGCGCAAAGACGAACTCCAAAAGCTTTGAAAAGGTGTGGAACGATGTAATGAAGAAAAAACTCAGAACACGACTTTCAAGCCACAATGTAAAATGGAGACATGAAGCTCACAGAACGATTTATAAATTTTAAAGGCATGAAGGTCATAAATTATGTGAAGTATGAGAATGATCTCACATAGAAAGGAGAGAAGAAAATTCTCTTAAGTTTTGAGGTAAGAAGTATTATCAGAGTCTAATTCTATAAGGTATTTTGAGTGTCTCATTCCATAGCTAGGACCTCTAGGAGCTTTTTACATGCCTTCACAGTACATTTCAATATTATGAGTTTCATATGGCATAAGTACATCTCCCTATCCAAAATTATTTTGAATATTTACGCCCCCATGGTGAATATAACAATTAAAGTCATGACCAAGTCCCCGACTAGGGAGGTAATAGGCTTTGCTTCCAAGTTGCCTCAATTTGTTGATTCTCTTTGACTAAAAGGCTTGTCAACTCTGATTGCAATCCTAAAAGTTCAGGAGAAGTGTTGATATTTAGTATGAACTATCACCAAAGCACAGAGGCAACAAAAGGTGACAACTATTGACGACAGTCTTACTCTTGTTAACAAGGAGGAGGATCGTTCTGATCTCAGGCACAAGCTTTGCTTGAACTCGGCAACATGCAGTATCCAATAAAAATGTTATATTGATCGATCACATTTAGGGCTGCACACGAATTGGATTGGTTCGGTTTTGACTCTAAACCGTCTATACTAAAGTGAGCGGTTTAAGCATTTTGGACAACCGGTCATTAAAAAAAATAATCTTAACCCGATCCAATCCAATCCAATTAAAGATGGTTTGGTTCGGTCGGTTAGGCGGTTTTAACCTATATTATATTAACATACTATTTATGAAAAAAAAATTCTAGTAAAATTCAATCTAAATAATAAAAATTATATTAAATAAGCATAATCTAAATTTAAAATAAAATAATCAAATCCAAAACTAATATTCAAAAACTAAAATCTAGAATAGATTCAAAGTGATTGAATTATTTGATGGCTTAGCTATAAATACTAGCTTAATATGGTAGTATGGTTAGAGAATGAGAGATTGAGATATGTGATATGAGAGGATCAAATTAATCGTAGCGATTATATATTAGACTTCTAGGCTTTTGGGCATTGGATTCGATATGGTCGTATATCATTTGAAAATAAAGTTATAATTGGATATTTAGAACTTACTTACAACGACTGGACAAATGAATATATATATATATATATATATATATATATATATATATATATATTTATATTTAACACTTTTTCTTATTATATTTCAAACATACCGGTCGGTTCGGGTTCCGCGGTTTAAGCAAAAGAGAAACCAAACCAACCCAATTCATAAATGGTTTGGTTCGGTATTGAACCGGCTTTCAATTTTTAAAGTTAAAAAAACCTTAACCAAACCATATTTACCGGTCGGTTTTGACCGGTTTGGCCGGTTTGTACCGTGTTTTGCACACCCCTAATCACATTTAATAGATGACCATAAGACACTTAGAACATTCTCGCAAGTTAAAGCTCATGGATCACATAGATTAAGAAAGACTCTTCTGCTGGCTATGGACCTAGGGTTTTTTGTTTTTTTTAGGGCATCGTAAGAACCCTCATACCTTTCCAAATAAGTTTTGCAGTGCCTTTTTGGTTAAAACAAAGAAAGCTCACTCTTCCTTGACCCCCCAAACTAATGGTATTAGGTTAAGTGTACCGTCACTTGTTTACCACGGTAACAGGTCGTTATGTCCTAATTTGTGTCCACTATGTCTGCTTTTACAGCAGAAAGGGTGCAACGAAGGCCATGGGCAGAGAGCCATCAACAAGACTGTGATGATCATGGCTATGAATATGAAGGGCGTAAGGCCACAAGTTTATGATCGATTACTATTGTAATTCTTTTCTAAGCATTTAATATTTATTTGCTTTGCTCAGTTGCTGTGTTAAGCGAGCAGATCAGAGAGCAGGGCTCCGGCTCTCTAGTATGCTAGGTAGAGGACGTGATCGAGGATGAGGTAATAGACAACGGGTTAAGATGCTTGAAAGTGATTTCTGGGGTCATTAATTTGCTTATTCATTTGTTAATTTGACTGATCATGCATGCACTTAATCACTTATTAGGAAAAAAAAAAAACCACTCTCTTGCATACCTCTGTTGGTGGCATTGAGTTTCTTTGATGCACAACTGCTTGTATTTTCATATTCTAACTGAGGAATAGGAAATGCAATATAAATTTCTCAGGGTTACCATCTTTTCTTGGTGTATTTCAGGGCGAGGGAGCAGAGGCGGTGGTTGTGATCTAGGTGGTAGATTAGATGGACCTATCCAAAGTGCACTGTGAGCTCAGGATGAGGTACAAAAGCTGGTTTAGGTTGCAGAAAACTTTGGATGCCTACTCTGCTATACATGTCTATGTAGGGACAAACGATGTTCAGGGGTTGGGGTTAGGCATACTGCTTTAGTGAGTTTCATGTCTATGTAGGGACAAACGATGTTCAGGGGTTGGGGTTAGGCACACTGCTTTAGTGAGCTTCCGGGGAATCTGTGTCAGCCGTGTTTTCCTAGTTTGAAACACAGGCTTATCTTGTTTATGTTGCACCTTCTTTTCATTGTGATAGTATGTGACCAAGTTTAGTCCTAATATGCAGCAGCCATGAACCATATCTAGAATTCACGATTTCAAAAGAACAAAAGACTAAATTTGAAAGCTGGATTGGAGACGTTCAAATTAGCTACAAAATAAAACTTGATACCTACCATTTTAGTACTTTCAAACAGAGATAAATAACAAAACTGTTGGGTAACATAATCGTACTCGCATAGAAAAGTAAAAGCTCCCAAAGCCTTTTTGATAGCCAAACGCTTTCAAACAGTTATTACCCTTATGCCTTGAGTCGTCCATAGTACTTCTGTTTCTCTTGTGTAGTCTGGAAGCGACCATGCCCGAACTTTGAGGAAGTATCGATGAACTTGAGCTTGATATCCTCGAGAGCAAGACGAGATGTCTGCTTGAGCAGGGACTGGCGGAGGGTAACAACCCTCTTCTTGGGTCCAACACAGCATCCCTTGATCAGAATGTAGTCGTCTTTCACCACACCATAATGAGGGAAGCCACCAATCGGAGTGATGTCTTTCTCAGTCCTAAATTATCATCAACCATTACAAAAGTGAAGTAATTTTACGAAACTTGTAAAAGCAAAATATCAAATTATCAATATGTTCAACTTAGACATGAAAGTTTATTAAGTGAAGCTACTCACCTGTCAAACTCAGTGACAGCAGTGTGAGACTCTTGTCCAGCCTTTCCAAGCTTGTAAATTTTCTTGTTCATTTCAGTACGATGATGGTATCCATTCTGACCAGCCCTAGCAACTGTAAATGAGACTCTAGCAGGATGCCAGGCACCAATACAAGCAACCTTACGCAGACCCCTATGAGTCTTACGAGGAAGACGGGTTACACCCCAACGAGTAACAACACCTTCATAACCTTTACCCTTTGTTACACCAATGATATCGATCATCTCATCTTTCTGGAAGACAGCATCAATAGGGATTTGCTTCTCAAAGAAGCTTTTAGCAAATTCAACCTTCTGAGCAATTGTGCCACCATTCACCTGGATCTCCATAAGATGTGCTTTCTTCTGCTTCAATCCCTTCATCTTCCTGATCTGTGCATCATTGTGAGCATAAGTGGTCAGAAAAGTAAAAAAGTAGCAGCTAAGAGATACTAGTTACATAAACAAAGCATATTAAAGAATGTATTAAATCATATAATTTAACAAAATCGTTTATTACTTATTTCCATGCAAGCTGAACTGAATAAATTGGAACATTTTATAAATAATGACCAGACCAAACTGGTATATTGGCTTAAAACTTCAAAATCTTGAGTGAAAAGTCATTAGGAGGCTTGAACAGAAGTACATAAGGCCAGAAAGTTAAGTTGATTTACCCAAAAAAAAAAAAAAAACATCCACACTTTGCTTTGAATCAATTCAACAAGTCAAGTATTATTAATACCTGAGTGTGAGCCAAAACTCGGATAACGGTAGCATATTTAATTAGTTTCTCAAACTGTCCTTCAATATTCTTCTTTCCTTCATCAGTTTCATAGGTCTTGGAGTATTTTGCGAAAGCCTTCTTCTTGGACTTGCACCAGTTCTTGTAAAACCTCCTCTTAACCTCCTCACTGAGATGTTGAGCCCACACTGTGTTCAAAGAACGAAGGCCACGTGGTGTCTTCACATAACCCACAACACCAACAACAACCATTGGAGGAGCCTCAATGATAGTGACAGCCTCGCATGTCTCCTTCTTGTGAAGCTCTGAGGAAGTTTGGTGAGAAATTGTACATTAGGAATTAATAATAAATAATAAATACTGGTCCACAAACATAAAAGACACAGCTGTAAAATTACAAGTCCATAGAAACACACGAGATAAATTTTGGACGAAACAAACAAGAATAAGAAATATTATAAACCTAAAAATGAATGTGAAACCAAAAGACATCAATTGGAAAGAGGCTTACTTGACCCAGGTTTCTCGACATCCCTGACAATGTGAGTCATCCCAGCCTTGTAACCTAGAAAAGCAGTCAACTTGCAGGGCTTGGACGGGTCATCCTTGGGGAAAGCCTTCACTGCATATCCACAGGGTTGACAGAGCATTAATATAAATAAATACAAACTATATAGGCATTGCAAAGACAAAACTTGCTACCGAGACTTGAAGAATGCAACTAACAACAATAGGATTGAAGAAAACCGTGTGCCAAATTCAGCATTCAAAATGTAAAAATACATATTCTCAGGAGAAGAAATAGAAAACAAATGTTGTATATTTTTAAAATAAAAAACCTCTTCACACGGCTAGTCCCCATGTAGGCATTGCAAAATATGAAACAAGCTATGCAGATTTGAATTTCATATATACTACATAATCGGATTGTTAACAAAGACACAAGAAAAAACCGAATGAAAAGGGACAAGTATACCTTTTCCTCTATGACGAGCAGCTCGCTTCCTTGGGAGAAATCCAAGGGATCCATGTCTGGGGTGCTCAAACTTCCTGTGAGACATTCTTCTCCTCCTTTATTTGAAACCAATTACAGGATCTGTAGATCAATTTCAACTCATCAAATCAAAGTACTAGTGCAGTGAGATGAATGCTTGTACTTAAGACTTTGATACAGAAACAACTGGTTTACAAAATCAAAACATGCAGCCACGAAATGAAACTAAACAACTCACTCACGAACCCTAGTTTTGGTGATGAGAGACTGAGCCGAACCTGAGCTTTCGAGCAGCGGCGAAGTTCGAGAGCTAAGATTAGGGTACTTTTAAATAGTGGTCACCTTCTTTGAATTCAGCGAAAGCCCAGTTTTTGGGCCCAAGACGAATAATTTGGGGCCAAAAGGCCCAAGCAACAAACAAGAAAAGAAAATCAGGAAACAACTGGAGTTGGCATTCATACCCATTGGGTATTAACCCACCCAATAATAGTTTGTGGGTAATACTCATCAAATAATTCGCGGGTATGGGTATTTACCCAATCCATTTCTAAACGGGTAAACCCATACCCACCCATTTACCCGTTTTCAATATGGGCAAGTTTTTTTTTTTTTTTTTTTTAATTTAAGGCCTTTAGCCCCTATTAAAGGCTGAGTTTTTTTTTATTTTAAATACTCACTATTTAAGCGCCCCCATTCCCCATCTGGGGATATTTTCAAATAGTTGATTGAGTATTTCAAATACTTGAGACAGTGTTTAAGAAAGAAATTGTTGGTTTAGTGATGAGGAAGCAATACGTTTAAAACAAATATTTATTTCCGTAAAACAATTTTCACAACTTGGCGATTAAATGTAAAATAATAAAATTCGGTTCGTAAATGAACCATCCTCACAGATCGCGTTTTGAATCGTCTTTTCACAATTATACCATGATCCAACGGTTGGATCCTCATGGATCGCCTTTTGAATCATCTTTTCACAATTATACGATGATCCAACGGTCGGATCCTCACAGATCGCCTTTTAAATCAACTTTTCACAATTATACGATGATCCAACGGTCAGATCCTCACGGATTTCCCTTAAGATCATCCTCTCAAAATTATATGAAGATCCAAAGGTCGGATCCTCATGGATCGCCTTTTGAATCATCTTTTCACAACTATACGATGATCCAACGGTTAGATCCTCACAGATCGCCCTTAAGATTATCCTCTCAAAATTATACGAAGATCCAACGGTCAGATCCTCACAGATCGCCCTTAGGATCATCCTCTCAAAATTATATGAAGATCCAACGGTCGGATCCTCATGGATCGCCTTTTGAACCATCTTTTCACAATTATACGATGATCCAACAGTCATATCCTCATCCGAAACCACACAAAGTCATCCGAACACTTCTACGATCAATATATCAAATCTACAAGTCGATCGGACGGCCTGATCCTCACGGATCAAAACCCATTTACGCCAATATATCGAAACTACATTTCGTAACAATTGAGACTTTATTAAATTTACGCCAAACAAGAATTAATACCAAAAATCTCGATCATTACATTTTGGGTCTCAGAGTTTTGGCTGCACAACACCTCCAATCATGGCGGCTCGTCTCGTTGAAGACTTGAAGGTGTATTTTGGGTGGGAAAGAGAAATACCCCGTATAGGTTTTCTGTTTTTTTTTTTTTTAGAATAAGAAAATTATAAAAATGCCCCATATGTTGGTTGAAAAATAATAGTTCTCAATTAAAAAAAAAATTTACAATTTTATATGGGTATTTGGGTACCCACGGGTATACCCATACCCCACCCATTTTTATACGGGTATTTTATAATTACCCATACCCATACCCATAAACTATGGGTATTACCCATTAATAGATACCCAAAAGGAAAAATTACCCGCGGGTACCCATACCCATGGGTTTTAATGCCATCCCTAGAAGCAACAACCACATTCATAATTCTAGCAGTTTCACACAAGTCATTAAGAGCAGCATTCACAACTTGTGGAGGAGGTTGTTGAAAATAATGCACTCCAAACTCAAACCCCAATCTGGACTTGGAGAGAATATTAGCTACCATGTTGATCTCTCTACAAACATTATGAAACTTCACACATAGAGAGCTTGTTTTGAAGAAACTTGTGCCTATTTATAACACTGTTAATAGGACCCGTCCTAAATTTCACCATGAAATCTGAAGCAATCCTGTGAGACCTCACTATGCCAAAAAGTTAATCAGACGACACGCATCAGACGACAGAAGCCTAATTTTCTGTTGTCCAAGTTTTTTAGACGACAGAAAAATCTAACTCTGTTGTCTGAATATGCACTAAAACACACTTTTTTCATTTTGAATAAAAGGGTGGCATTCAGACAACATATTAACGTTGTTAGCTCAAGATAGAAATATACCTATAATTTTCATTCATTTAAAGCCTAAAAGGTAGTCATATTCAGATAACGTGATAAGAGAAATCTGTTGTCTGAATATAGATGGTTGAAATTTTGGAATTCTCCTTCCATGCTCTTTTGACCATTTCCCTCTCAAAATAGTCAAACCTAGCTGAGTCAAAAGAAGGGTAACATTCAGATAACAGATTTAAGAAAATTGTGTTGTCTGAATATATTGGAGTCAATTTTTTAATTTTTATCTTTTTGTTTTCCCTTTGAAAGCCCTCAGTCCTTAAGCCCGATACTTTATTCATTCGATCTAAAACTCTCAACCCTCTCAAGTCTCGAGCTGTTCACCCCTTCTCTCCATCACTCTTCTGCTCTCTACCTATTTCTTTCCCTAATTAGATCTATGAACGAGGAACTAGTGTAGCGTTTGAGTCCTCGAATCCAAAATCCCCAACCACATTTTGTTTCTCTTTACTCTCCAGGTCACCCGTTCGTCCAACCCTATATCTCGTCATTTCAATGAAATCCTTCACAGTTTGGGTCTTGTCTATGGTACTTCCTTATTCTTCTCCTCCTGTATCTCCACTCTCTCTTTGTTTGGCTAAGTTAGATTTTCATTCTTGTACTTAAATCTCGAGCAATCGATCTGGAAAACTAAAATCAATTTCACTTCTATCTGTTTTGGGTTATACTTCCTCTTGTAATATGTCTGTGTTTCTCATGGTTTCTATTTTATGATGAGTATATGGCTTATTGAATCAATTGCTATTCAAATTGAGGGTTCGTAGCAGTAATTTTGGATTGTTTTGATTGGGTATGTTTTCTTGAATGGGTATGTTTCAAATTCACAATGATGAGTATGGACAGTGAGGTGAACAACCTGAGCGTGACACTAGTAAACCTTTGAAAAGGGACATAGTGATTCCTCAGTGCTGTGCACCCAAACTTGTGGTTCGCCAGGTGAGTTGCTAATGTGAATTTTTGGTTCAATGCATGATACAAACTTTTGAATGTGCATCAGTATTGAATGCAGTAGATTCTCTCAGTAGAAATATTCTCCTTTCCCACGTTCATAATGATGAATGCACTTGATGGTGATCTCCCCCAACTATTGTTGTCTAATCATTGAGTTGTGGAGATGGATTTCAAAAATCTCTTTGAAATGAAAAATCAGATGAAGCCAGTGTTTTGTTCTGATGTAACTATAGAAACGATCAGCACAGACTATTAGCTCGTAATTTTTAAGAGTATTGAATTATACGGTTATTTTTACCCATTTGGAGCTTTTATATTTTGTTGAAGGAAGTCAGTATCAAGTGGCATCTCTCTGTATTTCATATGTCTACTTTCACATCACAAGTAGCTGTGGTGGTACTCACTCTGTGGTGCTTACACGTGAAGGGCATGTATGGACGTGGGGTCAACCATGGCCTCCAGGAGACATGTATGGTGCCCTTAGACTTAACTTCACTTGTTTCTAAGCATCTTTCATACATAGCATAATGTACTATGTCAAGCATCTTTCTTACATAAGACAATGTACTGTTGATAGGAGCATTTTAATGCGACGTTTTAATTGTTATTTCCTCATATTTACTTAGTTATTTCCTTAAATGAATCTTTCTTGTTTAGGAAAGTTACTATTTTTAGAAAGTTTCCATTTTTAGTAATAGTTTCTATTTTCAGGTCCTATGGAGCAAACAAGCTGAAATGAGCTCAAAAAGGGAAAGAAAAGCTGGAGAACATTGGAGGGAGCTCAAGGACTGCATAAATGAACTGAAACGAATAAATGAAGTTTTCCTGGTCCAGCTAGGAAATCCTGTTTCAACCAGGAAACCCTGTTTAGAAAAGAAAACTTTGTCAAAACAAGACTCCTGAGAAAAAAAAGGAAGCATGAGCGGAAAAATAAATGAAAGTGACGTTGGAGGAAGATTCCTGGGGGCACTAGGAGACTATATGGATTGAAGATGACACATGGAGGCCCAAGAATCTTCTAGATTAATTTGGATTTCGGCAAATGAGAGAAGGCCCATTGGATTTTGGGTTGTTGGACGTAATGGAGATATGTTTGGAGGAATTAAATCTGATTTTGCCGTGGGAAATCATGAAGATAATGTGAAAAATCAATAAGAAATCAAGGAAAAACATTGGAGATATTCTAGGGAGAGTTTCAAGGGATTGTGCAACAAGAAAAAGCTCAAAACAAGTCCAGATTCGTTCCTAAATTCTCTCAATATATTTTGGACGAAAATAAGGAATAAAATCTGCATTTTGTCATGAAAATCAAGAGAAAATCAAGGGGAGACGTTAAAGGTAGTCCATGGAGAGATTTAAGGAAGAAAAGGTTCAAAATGTGTCCAAATTCATTGTCTAGGTTGATTCCTTGATATTTGGCCGAAAATGAAGAAGAAAATCAGATTAAATCCATATATAGTTCGGCAACAATATATTAGGGACTTATTTTGAAGGCTTTTGATTGGTTGGGTGACACAACAAAGCTGACATGGCGCTACGTGATTGGTCGAAGCTGTGTGGAATTATTAAATAATTCATTGGGAAAATAATAGAAGATTCATGAAGCTTGGAAGCCAAGTCCAACGTCCCCTATATATACTCCCCATATTTTGACGTTTTACACACACCTCATAATTCAGAAAATTCTCTCAAACGTCAAACCTCTCTCTCCATCCTCTAGTGCAATCCACGGTTTTCAAGCAAGGAAGAAGAAGGAGCCGTGAGCATCATCATCCATCCTCCACCTTGAAGACTTGCTTCCAAGATTCAAGAATCCAAACGCCAAGCATCCATCCCCATCTCCATCTCACGGTGTAATTCAACCTATTTCTTTGTAACCTTGTTTGATTTTCGTGGAATTGTTTCTAGTTGACAATAATATTTGAACAAAGTTTAAATCCGAATTCTTATGATTGAATGAATTTTTGATTCCTATAATTGTGATTCTAAGTTGCTTTTGTGAGATTGTTCAATTAAATTTGCTTTACAGAAAACTTTTATATGTTTATGTTCTTTGGTGGCCAACTTAGGATATATGCATGTAATTGATGCTAGATTTAAGTTTATGATTCACCTAATAGTTTTGTGAACTTGAATCAAAAGTAGTAAAGGCTTTGGACAAAAGTCGAATTTAATTGAAAAAGATTGCAAATAGATGAACTTTTTCATACTAAGTTGTGCACTTAAGTTGATAACCTTTCTCTTGTTTATTGCGTTGAACATGTCTTGATTAGGATTGATCTAGGTGCTTTCACTTAGGTTAATTAGTAAAGGAAAGTAAAATATGGGAAATCATTTGCTTCAAATGTTTTACATGATCAACTTCTTTCTCATGACTTGGAAGAACAATTGTAGGGTTGAATCGAATTTGATTATGGAATTGGTTTTGATCTTTGTTTCTTATGTTTCATTCTTGTATAAGTGTTTGTATAGTTTCTTTCTTTTTATTTTAATTTTCAGAAACCAAAATCTTAAAACCCCCCTTTATTTCGTAAATTTGTATATACTTTATTTTATTTTTGTAAATAATATACTTTGTTTTATTTTAATTCTTTATTTGTTTGACCATGACAGATGTACCCTCAATGCCCGGATTAGAACGATCCCTATTTACTGCGTACTAACAATGATATCTTATAGGGTTAAATTATATGCTTGCTTTGAGCGTATCAATTTTTGGCGCCGTTGCCGGGGATTGAAAAATCACTTGTTGAATTGTGAATATTTGTTGGATATATATATATTGTTTTCGTAAATAACTTATTAATTGTTCTTAAACTTTTCAAAAATTAGTTAATTACTTAGGTTGTTATTTATATTATTGAACACGAATTTTAATTGTGAGTTGTAATTTGAGAGGAATAGGTGAAGTCGTGTTTATTAATATTGGCCTAAACCCCTTATTGGTACCTAGTTCATGTCCCTTAAGGTTGAGGGCGGCCTTTATTAACATTCATTGAACTGTCCTCACACTTAGGACCTTTTTCATCTTAGTAAGTATAGCCTATGTGAGATGGTGTCTAGGAAGGGGACAACGTTCATGATGGGTTTTGGATGCAGAAGTGCTTACAAATGGGCCTAAACCACTATGTGGGAGTAGCTCATGCCAAAATGGATTCTGCCTCTTGTGGTCGCCCTCCCCTACCTGGCCATTTCAGTAAGGTTGCCCAAAAGATGTAAAAGGGACTTTGTGTCTAGATGACTATACTTGGGCCGCACGTCCACTTGATTTACCGCTTGGAATTAGATTCGATATCAATGATATTTATAACAAAAGAAAATTGTCACGCCCCTGATTTTTAACATAAATAAAAATCGATATATAATCCCATAATTATACATGTGTGATCGTTCAGTCATCAATACAAAATACTTGGAAACTTTTTCCTTTTAAACCAAGTACATACTGATATCCTGAACCAACTATGTCAATATTGACCCGCTCCACAGAGTCATATATTACAATGCTTACGAATTAAATTGTCAACAACAAAATTGATGCTAGATTTAAATTTATGATTCACCTAATAGTTTTGTGAACTTGAATCAAAAGTAGTAAAGGCTTTGGACAAAAGTCGAATTTAATTGAAAAGGATTGCAAATAGATGAACTTTTTCATACTAGGTTGTGCACTTAAGTTGATAACCTTTCTCTTGTTTATTGCGTTGAACATGTCTTGATTAGCTAGCTTTCTAGACTTTGATTACATGTTTGATAGGATTGATCTAGGTGCTTTCACTTAGGTTAATTAGTAAAGGAAAGTAAAATATGGGAAATCATTTGCTTCAAATGTTTTACATGATCAACTTCTTTCTCATGACTTGGAAAAACAATTGTAGGGTTGAATCGAATTTGATTATGGAATTGGTTTTGATCTTTGTTTCTTATGTTTCATTCTTGTATAAGTGTTTGTATAGTTTCTTTCTTTTTATTTTAATTTTCAGAAACCAAAATCTTAAAACCCCCCTTTATTTCGTAAATTTGTATATACTTTATTTTATTTTTGTAAATAATATACTTTGTTTTATTTTAATTCTTTATTTGTTTGACCATGACACGTGTACCCTCAATGCCCGGATTAAAACGATCCCTATTTACTGCGTGATAAGAGCATAAAGTGCGACGATATTATTGAGTATATGCTCCATTTTAGCCTTGTTTCTCCCTTAAGTTTCGTGTTTTGAGTCATCGAGTCATTTTAAGAGTATTGTATAGTGTTTGGCGTGAAATAAGCGGAAAAAGATAAATTCATGAAAAATCCTAGCTGGATCAGGATTCCTCGTTTTTGTGGTCTTTACATTTTAATTCCCTTTATTTTCTCTAGAAAATTATGATATTCTCCTGCTTGTTGTAGGAAACCTTGGCTGGTGGAACTCCTGGAAACAACAACGATGGAGTCATAAAATAAAGCATTTAAGACATTTGACCAAGCAATGAAGAAGGGAAATAAAGGAGAAAGACGTTTTCAGTTCGAGAATAAAGGAGAAAGACGTTTTTCAGTTGTGGAATAAAGGAGAAAGATGTTTCAACTGGAAAATAAATAAAGGAGAAAGACGTTTCAGCTGTTAAAAGACCCCATTATGAGAGGAATTAAGGCCATAAAGGAGATGTTTCAGTTGGGAAATTAAAAGAATTATGATGCAATCCCATCCGTCCAAATGATGAAGGGTATGATCGACAAAAGCCAACCAATGCTCCCCTATAAATAGGCAACATCCAGAACAGAATTTCCATCACTTCTTGGCCAAAAACTTTTCCGAGACTCTGCCCAATTCACTCCTTAAACTTCCATCACTCACAAGACCGTGACCACCATCCATCCATCATTCTACGAAGTTCTTAGGCGCTGAGTCAAGGACGCTCCACCACCATAGCAGAGACGAGTTCATCACCTTGTTGCCAAGCCGCTGAGGAAAGCTTCAAAGTGTAACTATGACTCTACTTACAATTTTTATTTCGGTTTTGTGTGTTTGGATTTGTGAGTTGTGTAATTGGAGACATGAAATTTTCAGAATATTTTTATTAATATTTTTGAGATTTTCAGTTTATTATTGAGTTAATTTCGAGAATTCTTTTATGATGCATGTTACAATCTTGTGCCCTTTTATGTGTTTAGGGAATTTTCAGAGTTAAGTTAATAAGTTTGCATGCTAGAATAATGGTGAGAGTTCTTGTGTGTTTGCTTAATTTGCCAAGGGTAATTGTTATTTGTTAAGGCGC
Organism: Rosa rugosa; assembly: GCF_958449725.1. Taxonomy (NCBI): domain Eukaryota; kingdom Viridiplantae; phylum Streptophyta; class Magnoliopsida; order Rosales; family Rosaceae; genus Rosa; species Rosa rugosa. The sequence continues at coordinate 35,002,550 of NC_084820.1, forward strand.
TGAGTTAAACAAGTAGCAATTAGTTCTAAAAAGTGGTAAAAATCATGCTTTAATGATTAAACGATTATGGAAATTACGTGTTAAATTCTATGTGTAATGGTTAATTTGCACGTGTGAGTTGATTCGAGGGTTAGATAATACTACTAGTTAAGAGAATTACGCTGAGTGTTTTCGAAAATTAGTAGTATTAGGCTTGGTAAGGACTTTTCCGATCCAAGCCTACATTAGAACGAATCAGATAAATGGATTGATCCACTGAGGCTTTTCATTTGGGCTCTTATCTATGCATTCAAGATGGGCACAGTTTTGTAGCATGTTGAAATGAATTTCTGAGTGGTATTGGTCTAGGTTAGGGAAGTCGATCATTGTATATAGTTTTATTTGTTTCGTTTTTATTTTAAGTAGATTAGGAACCAAATCTCAAAACCCCCATTTTATTCTTTTATTTGTTAGTTGACCTTTATGTGTAGGTGTACCCTACAATCCCCGGACTGAACGATCCCTGCTTATCCTATACTGACAACTACATTTTGCAGGGTTAAATTGTGAGGCTATTTTAGCCGCATCAATTTTTGGCGCCATTGCTGGGGATTGTTAAAATCCCTAGTACTTAAAGTGTCATCAATTTTGTTGTATATAGAATGCATGCTAAATTTTTGTACTATACTTGTGGAATGGTGACAAATTGCGATTTATGTTTGGCCAAGCTATAATTGTGATTTAGTTTAAGTTTTATGAGTGTTACAAAATTAAACATGTCTTTTATAATTGTTGTACAATTTGTAGAAGTTTTTAAGCAGGTTGTAAATTGTATGTGTTTCACTTAGATTAATATACTTAATTGTTGTAAATTGTATGTTGTCATGAATTTAGTTAAATACTTAATTGTTGTAAGTGTGTAAAATCGTATGAGTAGACTAGGGCCCTTTTGTTAATATTGGCCTAAACCCTTCATTAGTACGTTGTGAAGGTCTATTGAGGTTGAGGGCGGCCTTTATTAGCACTTGGAGAACGGTCTAACACATAAGTTAATTTCCCAGCTGAGTAAGGGGCGCATACGGATGGTGTCTTAGGTTGGGACCCTGGGTGATGGGTTTAATTGGATCTCAGAGATACTATAGAATGAGCGTAAACCACTATGTGGGAGTAGCCGATAGGGGCCTAAACCTCAATGAGGGAGTAGCCTCCGTAGTATCACCAAAATGAGTCCTCCCTCTCACTTAACTCTTAATCTGGCCATCCGGCCTTCTGAAACAAAGGAAAGAGACTTATGTCTAGGCGACTATCCCTATATCATATCTCACCAATAGTAGTGGTTTCTATTGGGCTCGACTTACAACTTGGAATCAATTGAGATATTAACTATGTTTATAACAAACTCAAAAAAAAAAAAAAAAAAAAAAATGTTGTGTGACATGCTTAAGGTATATTGGATTAAACATGACCTTGTCGAGGGTAGCTGTTCTATAGTCCGATTGCACAAGCGAGGTCCTCTGTTCCAGTACCTAAGTATGTAAATGTAAAAGTAAATTAGAAAGTTAAGGAAAGGCTTATATGTTTGTATTCCGAACCTTGTATATGTTACTAACATTAACCCAAGGAATGAGGACGTGTGAACAAGAAGAAGAGTCTAGGCTGAAGGACTATAAATATTAAGCGCTGCATGGGAGGCAACCCATTTCAACCGAAGCTGTGGATGAGCCATCAACGAGAGTTTGACATTTCTATCCCTTCACTTGCTTAGGTTGAATTGTACTTGTGTCATTGTTTGTTTATTTTACCCTTCCCTTATTTTCGTAGCCCCCCATATTTAGGGTCTATATACCATATTTCTTGCCTACATTGAGGACAATGTAGATTCTAAGTGTGGGGTGGGTTTACACCTTTATTTTAGTTTAGTTTATTTTCGTTTACACCTTTATTTTAGTTTTAAAAAAATAATAATAATAATAATAAAAAAAAAATTCTTTGGTTTTATAGAGTCTTTTTGTTTGTTTGAGTCTTAGGATGCCCCTCACGTCTAGGATGAACATGTCTCTGAATTCATGGCTGAAGGTTTTCACAATCGAAATAGGACTTAATTGAATTATGTGGTTAATCGACATTGTGATACTTGTATGAAGATTTGAGATAGGATTGTAACTTGGTTCATTAAGCATGCTAGGATTAAGTCTAATTCATTTGACCCTAAGTGAGCTGTTGAGCTAAAATACTTTCTTTTCGAGTGTTTATTGATAAATTCAGAATTTCATGGCTGTATTTGCAAAACCTCATCATTCTTTGAAAATCCAATGATCATGTGCCATAGATTTTAATGGACTACAGAGTACTAGAACTCGGCTGTTGTGACTGTCAAAACTTGTATGCCATAATATGCACTGATCCTGGATAGGATAGAAGGCATTAGGGTAACCACCATAGCCAAACAAGCATGTGTCCCCAATTGTGCCCGTCGTGGGACTCCTTAGAATGAACCCCTTTGAGCCTACGTTGAAAACCTTTGTTTCATCACCCTTACTACCCTACCATGAGCTTAGTACAGGATATCTCTACCTTTGTCTTAGGGACTTAGTAGAGCATGACATAGTATGTAGGGGTGACGATGAAAGACAAGTGTGGGGTGGGGAAAATCCAAGAAAAAAAAAAGAAGAGAAAGAAAAAAAAAAAAAAAAAATTTACCATAAAAAAAAAGAAAGAAAGAAAATGAAAATGAAAATGAAAAAGAAAGAAAGAAAAACGGCAAAAAAAAACTCTTGGGAAATTGTTAAAGTGTGGTTTTGGACTTTCATATTTGTAGAAGGCTCAAAGTTGAAAATTAGGCCTTTGTCCGTTTCCATGTTGGTTAGAGTGAAGGTTGGGTTCAAAACAATGATAATTGGCCTACAAAAATGGTGACATAAGGTGGTCCATATATGCTCTGCTAGGTCCTTAGGATTTTTGTATCCTTAATCTTCATTTCGAAAACCCTAGCTTAGCCCCATTACAACCCGTTTTAAGTCCTTACTTGATCCTTGAGATGGGCAGTCTTTGGTTAGTGGAGACAGTTACAAAGTCGAGCTTATGGTTTAGGTCCATTTGTGCACTTAGTCATTTCTTGAGGTCTTTAAAAATTCTTCACAAAATGCTTTTATTGATGAAATATGCAAGCTGTTTGTTGCCTTACAATTTGTTCTCTTGCATATACTTGAGTGTGAAGCTTTTAAGCATAGCCATTTCTGAGAGAAAAATCGAGAGTATGCCTTGTGAGTTTGGATTGGACTTGTTCGAAACATGCTATCATTCACTGTATAACTTAAGTTCTCCATATCTTACTTAGTCATATGAGTGTTACATGTTTATTAACCACGGAATTATCTATGCAATTTTGATTAGTGTTTAACGTGAAAGCCATGAGTTTGGAGTCTCTGAGACAACAGTTAGGGGCAGTAGAGTCATGTACTTGCTTTTTGTGGAGTATTTGTTTTGTTTTGTATTTTTGTTTTGCTAAGGGACTAGCAAAAGCTAAGTGTGGGGTATTTTACTAACAATGATATCTTATAGGGTTAAATTATATGCTTGCTTTGAGCGTATCAACTGTATCAACCCTTTTCATAGTTATACTACCAACCTGCATGCAATTGAGAACTCATTTGACTATTTGATAGGAGCATTTTAATGCGACGTTTTAATTGTTATTTCCTCATATTTACTTAGTTATTTCCTTAATAAATCCTTCTTGTGTAGGAAAGTTTCTATTTTTAGGAATTTTAATAAATGTCTCTATTTTTAGGTCTCATGGAGGGAATGGAGCTGAAATAAGCTGAAAGGAAAAAAAGAAGCTAGGAAAACGTTGGAGATAGCTAAGGCAAAGCACGAGGGCTGCATATTGAGCTGAAACGAAGAAATGAAGTTTTCCTGGTCCAACCAGGAAATCCTATTCAAAATAGGAAACTTTGTCAAAGCAAGACTCCTATGTCAACCAGGAAGCATGGTCGGAAAAATGAAGAGAAATGGCGAAAAATGAGGAGTCCTGATGACAATAGGATACCTGGGTGGACTAGGAGAGTCCAAGAACAAGCTAAAAACGTCCTCTACAAAGGTGATATGGATTGGGAGTCATTTTTGGCAAGAAAAGATGTTTAAAAATCAGATTTTGGGTCCATATTAGATGCAAACTGATTTTGGCCGAATTTCAAGAATATATATGGATAATGACATCTCAATTAAATCCTAAATGCATGATTATGGCCAAAGGGAGATTTCAACAGATAAGGAAGGACAAATTCAAGGGATTGCAACAAGCAGAAATGTTGAAAACAGGTCCAGATACATTCCTTGATGTCCACATTCATTCTTGGCTGAAATTGAGGAGACAAATCAGAAAATAATCATGCAATTAATTCAAAAATAATCTCCCTAAATCAAGGTGTTAAATTGGAGGTTTCTCATTGGTTGGATGACATAGCAGAGCTGACGTGGCATTATCTGATTGGTTAATGCTGTGTGGATCAATATTGAAGACTTGGAGACTAAGTTGTCATCCTCCTATAAATAGGAGCATTCTCTACACCACTCACCATAACACGTCTCTCCCTCAAAAAATAAACATCAGAAAAATTCTCTCCATTCTCTAATCTTCAGAAGCTCTGCGTCTCAACCAATGAGGAGAAGAAGTCATGCAATACATCAAGATCCTAGCCGCCATCCATCCTTGTGTCGTCCCTAGAAGATTGCTTGCTTTCAAGGATCTTCAAGTTCTTCGTCTCAAGGCTTGTCATCCATCTTTCACGGTGTATTTCATACTTTCTTTTGTTTTCGTTTGTTTGATTCGTAGAGTTATGAATTCTAGTTAACATGAGGTTAATGGCAAAGTTTAAAGCCCGTTTATATGTTTTGAAATAAAGTTGTGATTTCTTTATAGTTGATTTTTATGTTGCTTAATTATGTGAGATTGCTTAATTGATTTTGTTTTATAGAAAACTTTTATATGTTTATGTTCTTTGGTGGCCAACTTAGGATATATGCATGTAATTGGAGCTAGATTTAAGTAGTAAAGGCTTTGGACAAAAGTCAAAATCAATTAAGGAGGATTGAAATAGATGAACTTTTTCATACTAGGTTGTGCACTTTGGTTGACATCCTTTCTTTGTTCTTCATGCATTGAATGTGTTCTTGAGTAGCTAGCTTTCTAGACTATGATTGCATGTTCAATAGGTTTAATTTAGGTGCTTTCACTTAGATTAAATATTCAAGGAAAGTAAAAAATGGGAAATCGTTTGCTTTCTAACGTTTCACATGGTCAACTTCTTTCTCATGACATAGAAAATCAACTATAGGAATTGATGCGGCTGAAATAGCCTCACAATTTAACCCTGCAAAATGTAGTTGTCAGTATAGGATAAGCAGGGTTAAATTGTGAGGCTATTTCAGCCGCATCAATTTTTGGCGCCGTTGCCGGGGATTGTTAAAATCCCTGGCGCTTAAAGTGTCATCGATTTTGTTGTTTGTATAGAATGCATGCCAAATTTTTGTACTACACTTGTGGAATGGTGACAAATTGCGATTTATGTTAGGCCAAGCTATAATTGTGATTTAGTTTAAGTTTTATGAGTGTTACGAAATTAAGCATGTCTTTTATAATTGCTGTACAATTTGTAGAAGTTTTTAAGCATGTTGTAAATTGTATATTGTAAATTGTAGAATGAGTTTTTTTTTTTTAAGCATGTTGTAAATTGTATGTGTTTCACTTAGATTAATATACTTAATTGTTGTAAATTGTATGTTGTCATGAATTTAGTTAAATACTTAATTGTTGTAAGTGTGTAAAATCGTATGAGTAGACAAGGGCCCTTTTGTTAATATTGGCCTAAACCCTTCATTAGTACCTTGCTAAGGTCTCTTGAGGTTGAGGGCGGCCTTTATTAGCACTTGGAGAACGGTCTAACACATAAGTTAATTTCCCAGCTGAGTAAGGGGCATACGGATGGTGTCTTAGATTGGGACCCTGGGTGATGGGTTCAATTGTGTCACGCCCCGAATTTTGAATAATAAAATTCAAATCTGAAACCTGAATAAATACAATTACAAAATCCAAATCTCGAAACTTCGAGTTCATTATTACAATTCACTCTCACAATATATTGTAAAGCTCAAATGAGCATAACACACCTCACAACTTACAATTGCTGTAAAACTCTAACAATTGCTCTAACCGCACGATCACCGTCCTGGTTCTCCTGTCCTGTAGGATTACCCGCTACACAATTTGAATAGTGTACCGGGAGTTGCAACAACACAAAACCCGGTAAGCTTTTTACAGCCAGTATGAGTAAACAAGAAGGAAAGGTTGGTTTTATTATCTCACAAATACTTTAACTCAAGTAAACACCCCCAACCTCAATCCTTACCACTCAACCCAACTCAAAACAAATCATTCCACCTCCATTTCCAAACCATTTTCCAACAAATCTCATCACTCACCACTCGACACATTTTAATTAATAAAGGTGTATTCATGAGATCAAGAGTAATTCAACTCTCTACTTTCATGTCATACTGTATTCATGAAATCCCGAGTAGTCCAACTCGCTGATTCATGTCATACTATGAACTTTCAAAAATGTATTCATGATCAAGAGTAATTCAACTCTCTACTTTCATGTCATACTGTATTCATGATCAAGAGTAATTCAACTCTCTACTTTCATGTCATACGTTAACTTTCAAAAATGTATTCATGATCAAGAGTAATTCAACTCTCTACTTTCATGTCATACTGTATTCATGAAATCCCGAGTAGTCCAACTCGCTGATTCATGTCATACTATGGCAGACAGACTAGAGCTCTAACTGAATCTTACGTAATGTGTCACCTTGGCCAAGGTTCACACTTACGAAGACCTTGCCTCTGTCACCACTGGTGACCGATCAGTAGATCAAAACATTTTAAAGGTCATTCTATCTGACTCAAATGTTACACCTCGACTCACTTATACTTTCTCACAATAAAATCAATAATATAAACAAGGTAATTAAAGACATTTGGTTCGTAATATGAACCATATGAGATTTACTCACCTCTAATCCAGCTGCGTCTTCTTAACAGCTCCATTAACAATCTCACGAATCATCCGCCAAATAAATCTATCGATCACCTAATCCAATAATGATCTTAACTTAGCCAACAACTCAAAAGCACACATATACGGAAATCCAACAGTCGGATTCTAATTTAATGATGATCCAACGGTCAGATCGAAATTATACGATGATCCAACGGTCGGATCCTAATTATACGATGATCCAACGGTCGGATCAAAATTATACGATGATCCAACGGTCGGATCCTCACGGATCGCCCTTAGGATCATCCTCCAAAATTATCACAAAGATCCAACGGTCAGATCTTCTTGAATCACTCTAACAAACATCTCCATAAAATTATACGAAAATCTGATGGCCGGATTCTCACGAATCGCCTTCCGAATCACTGTTTTACATTTATACGAAGATCCAACGGTCGGATCTTCGCCCGTGACCACACAAAGTCATCGGGACAGTCATACGATCAACATATTAAAATTTGAATCAAAACCGATGGTCTGATCTTCGCAGATCGTAAACCGTGGATAAAACGTAAAAACGTTAAATAGTAACGTAAAAACGTAAATCCACTATTTATCAACTTTTTCTAACATAACCTTGTAATATATCAAAACGCTCGTATGGATGCGTAGAACATAGCCTAGATAATAAAAATTCAAAATATGGTCGAATGCGCCGCCACAAGGGGCGGTCAGTGGGCGGTCAACGCGGCGGTCAACGACGGTCAACCACCTCCGATGCAAAAGTCGTCAACTACAAACTTGTTCCAAATGACGAGCTGATCCACTTTCATAACTAGCATGAAGTCTGAAAACGAAAGGAAGTGGTCGGAAATTACCTAGAACAGTCGAGGTGGCCGGAAATTTCCAGAATCCGGCGAAATTTGCAGAATCCGGCAAGGCTTGATTTCGACGTCAAAACTTCAATTTCAGGCTTCGATTCCTTCTAGAGAGTTGTTAAGAAACTCAAGACGAACTCATTGATTCAATAATCACAGAAAAATATGGTCTGTAGCTCGAGATATACCGATCGAAAGCTTCGGTGGTCGGAAAAATTCCAGAATCCGGCGAGCTTGAGTTTCGACGTAAAAACTTCAACGAAACGCTTCGATTCCTTCTGGAGAGTTTTTCAGAACTTCAAAGTGAGCTCACTGGTTCAAGAATCACTCAAAAATACGTCCTGTAGCTCGAGATATTTGGATCGATAGCTCCGGTTTCGTTCTTGGCGGGGTTGACTTGTAGTTGCTGCTACGGGATGCGCCGCCGTGCAAGGCTGCTTCTGGGGGCTTCAGAAGGTTGAGGCGAATCCAATGAGACAAGAATCAAGAGATATGGTAACCTGTAGCTCAAGATATTGAGATTGAACCAAAACGAGCTCAAACAGAAACCGACTCCTCCGCCGCCGCTGCTGGCCGTCTTACGGTACGAGGCTGCCACTGGCAGCTGCGCAAGGTCAAGGTGAAGGTATGGGAAGTGGTCTGAGGTTGATTGATGGTCTATGGAGCAAGAACAAGCTTTGGAGAAAATGCTCTGTTTCTTTGAGTGTTTTCGGATGAGAATGAGAATTGGTTTTGAGTTTAGTCGACTCAACAAGGCCAAACAGCATTATACAATGCTTAATCATGTAAAGCAAAGCACCGATAATTAATTAAAGTAAAGCACTATCAATCAACTAAATTAAAGCATCGGCAATCAACTAAAGTAAAGCAATGGCAATCATGTTTTTGCTTTGATAAAAATGAGGTTATTACAAATTGGATCTCAGAGATACTATAGAATGAGCCTAAACCACAATGTGGAAGTAGCCGATAGGGGCCTAAACCTCAATGAGGGAGTAGCCTCCGTAGTATCACTAAAATGAGTCCTCCCTCTCACTTACCTCTTAATCTGGCCATCCGGTCTTCTGAAACAAAGGAAAGAGACTTATGTCTAGGCGATTATCCATATATCGTATCTCACCAATAGTAGTGGTTTCTATTGGGCTCGACTTACAACTTGGAATCAATTGAGATATTAACTATGTTTATAACAAACTAAAAAAAAAAAAAAATTGTTGTGTGACCTGCTTAAGGTATATTGGATTAAACATGACCTTGTCGAGAGTAGCTGTTCTATAGTCCCATTGCACACCGAGGTCCTCTGTTCCAATACCTAAATATGTAAATGTAAAAGTAACTTAGAAAGTTAAGGACAGGCATAATGGTTGTATTTCGCACATTGTATATGTTACTAGTACTTGATTTGGTCTTAAAGGTCCATGAATGTCCACTGTCTCTAATAAGACTAAGGAGCTCTTTGAGAAATTGGAACGTGCTAAGCAAAGGGCAGAACTCACTTTTTCAGACCGCCCTCCTCTAGAAAGGAAGGATTCTCAGGACTCTAGCTATTCAGGTTATAACTCCTCAACGAGATCAACCGAGGAGATCAACAAACCTGACCATTCTGAAGAAGGAGAAGAACAAGTCTTTGAAGAGGAAGAAGAGGAAGTCACTGAAGAGGACGTTGCAGACACAGAAGAGGAAGAAGAGGAAGAGCACGCTCGTGTTGAGCAAGTACAGGCACCAATGGCTGAGACTATTAGGCAACTGTCTAATCCTACAGGTGGGGGTGCTGCGCCCTTATGCATTGCCTATTCAGAACCAGGAGAGGGGCTTAATGATGATTTTGAGTTAAAGAGTGGGTTTCTGCATCACCTACCCAAGTTTCATGGGATGAGTAGTGAAGACACTAACAAGCATCTCAAGGAGTTCGAGTTTGTCTGCGGGAGTATGTGCTCTAGAGGAGCTGATATCAATATCTTAAAGATGAAGGCATTCCCTTTTACTTTGGAGGACAAGGCCAAGACTTGGCTATTTGAGCTGCCTGCTGGGACTATCAACACTTGGGATAGGATGAAGGGCGAGTTCCTTACGAAGTACTTTCCTGCCTCAAAGGTCACTGTTTTGAGGAAGCAGATTAGTCGAATCACGCAAGGACATGAGGAGAATTTATGCAATTATTGGGATAGATTTAAGAGCCTTGTAGCATCATGCCCTAACCATGGGATGAGTGAGGGGTCCCTCCTTACCTATTTTTATGAAGGACTCACTGCTAATGAGCGTGGTCTGTTAGATGCTGCTGCTGGAGGGTCCTTTATGGATAAGACACCTGCTGATGCCAAGGAGCTACTTACTAATCGTGCACTAAACTATCAACAATATGAGGGGGTGCTTTCCTCTCAACGGAGGGTACATGAGGTGTCTCAACCCTTACTTTGCTGTCTCAAGTCTTAAACATTAATGGAGGAGGAGCAATGGCTCAAGTGTGTGGGATGTGCTCGACTCAAGGGCACCCCACTGATAAATGTCCCCAGCTTGCCTCTCCAGAAGGATGGGAATCTGTTAATGCCCTAGGGTATCAAGGAGGCCCGAGGTACAACCCTTACTCCAATACGTACAATCCTGGGCTCAGAGACCACCCCAACTTTCGTTGGGCCAACAATGATAACACCTTGAGACCACCTCAAGGCCCAGGTTAGAATTCTCAGCGCCCACCAGGTTTGTTTTTGAGGCCTCAGGTACCTCAAACTTTTGGTATTCCCAATTCTGTCCCTCCACCTCCTGTTGCTAATACTTTGAGTGCCCCTAATTATGATGAACTGTTGAAGTCCCTTGCTGTGGGGTGCTAGGAGCATTTTAATGCGACGTTTTAACTGCATTTCTCTACATTTTTCTGCGCCATTTCCTTGAAAAATCCTTGTTTTTGGAGAGTTTCCATTCTTTGATTGGGAAAGTTCCTTATTGTAGAAAGTTTCCATTTTGTAGTTTTCATTTCTCATTTTTGGCAAGTTTCCATTTTCAGTTTAGGAAAGTTTCTATTTTTCATTTTTAGTAAGTTTCTATTTTTCAATTTTAGAAAGTTTCTATTTTTAATACAGTTTCTATTTTCAGGACCTCCGAGCTAAAAAGTGGAAATGAACGCACGAATGGAAAGAGGAGCATGCGAACATCAAGACGAACGAATATGAGAGAAAACGGCCCACACATTTGAGCAGAAATGAAGAAATAAGCTTTCCTAGTCCAACCAGGAAATCCTACGAAATGGAGGAAGGCTTCCCTAGCAAGTTTCCAACGCAACTATGAAAAAGAAATGGAAAAACAATATGTTTTGCGTTGGAAAATGAGAAGGCTTGAAGATGAAGCAACGAGGCCCAAGAACTCTATGGATTTTCGGCAATTGGATCAAAGCCCACTAAAAGCCCATGCAATTAGGGTTTGTGACGCATGGAACAAACCCTAGGAGAGTTTGCCGTGAAAATCAAGAGAGAAACAAGGAGTTTGCCGTGAGAAAAATCAGAAAATAAGAAAAGATTTCGATGGAGATTTCTTAGGGAGATTTTAAAGGAAAGAGAATATGTGTTGAACACAAAAAGCTCTCAAAGGAGTCTAGATTCGTCCCGTATATTCTCTAAATATATTGTTGCCGAAATTGGTGAAGGAAATCAGAAAATATCTCTATATATTTCGGCAAGATTATTTAGGGAATAAACATTGGAATTTTGTGATTGGTTGGAACACATCATAGGGCTTATGTGGCAAGCAAGCATTGGAGGAAATTATGTGGCATTTTCAGATTAATTCTATGTGATTTACACGGCTTGGAGACCAAGAAAGCCGTCCCCTATATAATCCCTCTCATTCTCAACGTCTAGGGATCCTCTCTTCCATACAATTTACACTTTAGAAAAAATCAGAAAAGTTCTCTAGAATAGCCGTGAGTTTCTCCATCATCTAGTCATCTCCACGGAATTCAAGCAAGGCCAAGGGAGAAGAAGAATTTCCGTGAGCATCATCATCCACCACCATCCTTGAAGCTTGCTTTCGAGATTCAAGAGACCACCACATCATTCGTTCATCACCATCTTCATCTCACGTTGTAATTCGACCTCTTCTTTGTAACCTTTGCTTTGAATTTCGTTGGTTATGAACTAGTTGACATATGTGTTTGAACAATTATTAATTTCTGGAATTTTATGATTAATTGAGAAATTTTCAGATTCATATATTGTTCTTCGAAAGTTGCTTATGTGGGTTTGTTTAATTAAATTTGCGTTATAGATAACTTTTGTATTTTAATCTTATGTGGTTGCAAACACTTAGGGTTTCGATATGAATGGTGCTACAATTTAAGAACATGAATCAACTTTTTGGTTTTGTGTTCTTGAATCGAAAAGTAGTAAAGGTTTTGTACAAAAACCGAATTTAATTAAAGATAATTGCAATTAGGTGGACTTTTTCATACTAAGTTGCACACTTGAGTTGATAGCCTTTCTAGGTGCTTATTGCGTTGAACATGTCATGATTGACTAGCTTTCTAGGGCTTGAATGCATGTTTGATACGATTAGTCTTTGTGCTTTCACTTAGATTAATTAGCATTGAAAAGTAAAATATGGGAAATTGTTTGCTTTTAACGTTTCACATGATCAACTCCTTTCTCATGACTTAGATGAATAATATTAGGGTTTGAATCAATTTTAATCATAAGTTTCGATTTTGATCTTTGTTCTCTCATTCCATTCGTATTTTTATGTTTTTGTATTTTAATTGTTTTGTTAACTTAGTTTATTTTCGGAAAAACCAAAATCAAAAACCCCCTTTTTTGTGTACAATGTTTATAATTGTGAATATCTTTGTGAATATTATACTTTGTTTTAATTTTAATTGTTTTAATTGTTTGACAATGACAGGTGTACCCTCAATCCCCCGAATAGAACGATCCCTATTTGCTTATACTACTAACGATATTTCAGGGTTAAATTATGCGCTTGCAAAAAGCGCATCATCAACTCAAGTGTACAACTTAGTATGGAAAAGTCCACCTAATTGCAATCCTCGTTAATTAAATTCGATCTTTGCTCAAAACCTTTACTACTTTGATTCAAGTTTACACAAAACGAAAAGTCGATTTCATGTTCTTAAACCTAGCATCAATTATATCGAAACCCTAAGTGTTTGCAACCACATAAGATTAAAATACAAAAGTTATCTATAACGCAAATTTAATTAAGCAAACCCACATAAGCAACTCTCGAAGAACAATAATATGAATCTGAAAATTTCATTCAATCATATAAAAATTCCAGAAATTAATATTCATTCAAACATATATGTCAACTAGAACAAACCAACGAAATTCAAAGCAAAGGTTACAAAGTAGAGGTCGAATTACACCGTGGATGGAAGATGATAATGGGTGAATAAAGATGAATTCTTTGAACTCGAAAGCAAGCTTCAAAGGTGGATGGTGGAGGAATAGGTCACGGCTTCTTCTTCTCTTCCTTGGCCTTGCTTGAACTCGTGGCTTGCTCTAGAGGATGGAGAAACTCACGGCTATGCTAAAGGGATTTTCTGATTTTTCTAAGTTGTAAATTGTATGTAGAGAAGACCCCAAAACGTCACAATGGAGAGGGAATATATAGGGGACGGCAAACTTGGTCTCCAAGCCGTGTATTTCTCCTTTATTTCCCATGAAATTAATTTAATCATGCCACACGGCTCCAACCAATCATGTAGCGCCAAATAAGCCCTAGTGTGTCATCCAACCAATCATAAAGCTCCAAAATGATTCCCTAATATATAGTTGCCGAATTCCCATGGATATATTCAGATTTTATACTTTAAATTCGGCCAAAACTCCTCTAGGGAATTTAGGGATGAACCTAGACGCTTTTTGAGCTTTTTCTTGTTGTCCACACTTCTTCTTTCCTTAAAACTCTCCCTATTTCTTCTCCCAACGTTTTCTTCTTGATTTTTCTTGATTCTCACGTTGTTCTCTCTTTCTTTGCACGGCAAAGACTCTTAAGTCTCCCAAAAATATTTTCTTTCCATAAAAACTTGCCCTAGAAAATCTCAACCGAAATCTTCTTTTATTTTCTGATTTTTTCACGCCATCTCCCTTGTTTCTCTCTTGCTTTGGACGGCAAACATCCCTAGGGTTTAGGTTTTGCGTCGCAAACCCTAATCTCATGGGCCTTGTGGGCTTTTATCCAATTTGCCGAAAATCCAATAAGTCTTGAGAGTTCTTGGGCCTTGTTGCTTCTCATTCAAGCCTTGTCACCTTCCAACGCCATAACACTTTATTTTTCCATTTCTTTTTCATAGTAACGTTGGAAACTTCATTGGTAAGCTTTCCTCCTTTTCGCAGGGTTTCCTGGTCGAAGCAGGAAAACTTCTTTTCTTCATTTCTGCTCATTTCTGTGGCTCATTGTTCCTCATTTTTGCTCCCCTTGGTGTTCGCAAGCTCCTCTTTCCATTTGTGAGTTCATTTCCACTTTTTAGCTCGGAGGTCCTGAAAATAGAAACTAGTAAGAAAAATAGAAACTTTCCTAAAATGAAAAATGGCAACTTTCCTAAACTGAAAATGGGAAACTTTCTAAAAATGAAAAATAGAAACTACCGAAAATGGAAACTTACTAAAAAAGATAAATAGAAACTACAAAAATAGAAACTTTCTACAAATAGGAACTTTCCCAATCGAAGAATGGAAACTTCCCTAAACAGAGTTTTACTAAGGAAATGACGCAAGAAATGTAAGGAAATGCAGTTAAAACGTCGCATTAAAATGCTCCTATCAAAGTTTGGAAAATCACTTTTCATAAATTCAAATTGAAACAAAGAGATCAAATTGTTCAGAAAAGTGACTAGGGTTTTGAATCTCACTAGAAAAACTCATTTAAAGATTTAGAAGTCATTTCACTAAAAGACAAGCCAAATCATAAACCCTAGAAGCAAGAAGTTTGGAAAATCATTGTTCATCAACTCAAATTGAAACAAAGTGATCAAATTGTTTGAAAAAGTAAGTAGGGCGTTGAATCTCACTAGAATAACACATTTAGAGATTTAGAAGCCATTTCACTCCAAGCCAAAGCAAATCCTAACCCCCAAAGCAAGAAGTTTAGCAAAACACTGTTAGTAAACTCAAATTGAAACAAAGCGATCAAATTGTTCGAAAAAGTAACTAGTGCTTTGGATCTCTCTTGAACAACGCATTTAGAGATTTAGAAGCTATTTCACTCCAACCCAAAGCAAATCCTAACCCCCGAAGAAAGAAGTTTGGAAAATCACTGTTCATAAACTCTAATTAAACAAAGTGATCAAATTTTCTGAATAAGTGACTAGGGCTTTGAATCTCACTAGAACAACGCATTTAAAGATTTAGAAGCCATTTCACTCAAATCCTAAGCCAAATCCTAAACCCTAGAAGCAAGAAGTTTGGAAAATCACTGTTCATGAACTCTATTTGAAACAAAGTGATCAAATTGTCTGAATAAGTGACTAGGGCTTTGAATCTCACTAGAACAATGCATTCAAAGATTTAGAAGCCATTTCACTCAAATCCTAAGCCAAATCCTAAACCCTAGAAGCAAGCAGTTTGGAAAATCACTGTTCATAAACTCAAATTGAAACAAAGTGATCAAATTGTTTGAAAAAGTAAGTAGGGCGTTGAATCTCACTAGAACAACGCATTTAAAGATTTAGAAGTCATTTCACTAAAACACAAGCCAAATCCTAAACCATAGAAGCAAGAAGTTTTGAAAATCACTGTTCATCAACTCAAATTGAAACAAGGTGATCGAATTGTTTGAAAAAGTAAGTAGGGCTTTGAATCTCTCTAGAACAACGCATTTAGAGATTTAGAAACCATTTCACTCCAACCCAAAGCAAATCCTAACCCCCGAAGAAAGAAGTTTGGAAAATCACTGTTCATAAACTCTAATTAAACAAAGTGATCAAATTATCTGAATAAGTGACTAGGGCTTTGAATCTCACTAGAACAACGCATTTAAAGATTTAGAAGCCATTTCACTCAAATCCTAAGCCAAATCCTGAACCCTAGAAGCAAGAAGTTTGCAAAATCACTGTTCATAAACTCAAATTGAAACAAAGTGATCAAATTGTTTGAAAAAGTAAGTAGGGCGTTGAATCTCACTAGAACAACGCATTTAAAGATTTAGAAGCCATTTTACTCACACCCAAAGCAAATCCTAAACCCTAGAAGCAAGAAGTTTTGAAAATCACTGTTCATAAACACAAATTGAAACAAGGTGATCGAATTGTTTGAAAAAGTAAGTAGGGCGTCGAATCTCACTAGAACAACTCATTTAAAGATTTAGAAGTCATTTCACTCCAACCCAAAGCAAATCCTAACCCCGGAAGAAAGAAGTTTGGAAAATCACTGTTCATAAACTCTAATTAAACAAAGTGATCAAATTATCTGAATAAGTGACTAGGGCTTTGAATCTCACTAGAACAACGCATTTAAAGATTTAGAAGCCATTTCAATCAAACCCTAAGCCAAATCCTGAACCCTAGAAGCAAGAAGTTTGGAAAATCACTGTTCATAAACTCTAATTAAACAAAGTGATCAAATTTTCTGAATAAGTGACTAGGGCTTTGAATCTCACTAGAACAACGCATTTAAAGATTTAGAAGCCATTTCACTCAAATCCTAAGCCAAATCCTGAACCCTAGAAGCAAGAAGTTTGCAAAATCACTGTTCATAAACTCAAATTGAAACAAAGTGATCAAATTGTTTGAAAAAGTAAGTAGGGCGTTGAATCTCACTAGAACAACGCATTTAAAGATTTAGAAGCCATTTTACTCACACCCAAAGCAAATCCTAAACCCTAGAAGCAAGAAGTTTTGAAAATCACTGTTCATAAACACAAATTGAAACAAGGTGATCGAATTGTTTGAAAAAGTAAGTAGGGCGTCGAATCTCACTAGAACAACTCATTTAAAGATTTAGAAGTCATTTCACTCCAACCCAAAGCAAATCCTAACCCCGGAAGAAAGAAGTTTGGAAAATCACTGTTCATAAACTCTAATTAAACAAAGTGATCAAATTATCTGAATAAGTGACTAGGGCTTTGAATCTCACTAGAACAACGCATTTAAAGATTTAGAAGCCATTTCAATCAAACCCTAAGCCAAATCCTGAACCCTAGAAGCAAGAAGTTTGGAAAATCACTGTTCATAAACTCTAATTAAACAAAGTGATCAAATTTTCTGAATAAGTGACTAGGGCTTTGAATCTCACTAGAACAACGCATTTAAAGATTTAGAAGCCATTTCACTCAAATCCTAAGCCAAATCCTGAACCCTAGAAGCAAGAAGTTTGCAAAATCACTGTTCATAAACTCAAATTGAAACAAAGAGATCAAATTGTTTGAAAAAGTAAGTAGGGCGTTGAATCTCACTAGAACAACGCATTTAAAGATTTAGAAGCCATTTTACTCACACCCAAAGCAAATCCTAAACCCTAGAAGCAAGAAGTTTTGAAAATCACTGTTCATAAACACAAATTGAAACAAGGTGATCGAATTGTTTGAAAAAGTAAGTAGGGCGTCGAATCTCACTAGGACAACTCATTTAAAGATTTAGAAGTCATTTCACTCCAACCCAAAGTAAATCCTAACCCCGGAAGAAAGAAGTTTGGAAAATCACTGTTCATAAACTCTAATTAAACAAAGTGATCAAATTATCTGAATAAGTGACTAGGGCTTTGAATCTCACTAGAACAACGCATTTAAAGATTTAGAAGCCATTTCAATCAAACCCTAAGCCAAATCCTGAACCCTAGAAGCAAGAAGTTTGGAAAATCACTGTTCATAAACTCTAATTAAACAAAGTGATCAAATTTTCTGAATAAGTGACTAGGGCTTTGAATCTCACTAGAACAACGCATTTAAAGATTTAGAAGCCATTTCACTCAAATCCTAAGCCAAATCCTGAACCCTAGAAGCAAGAAGTTTGCAAAATCACTGTTCATAAACTCAAATTGAAACAAAGAGATCAAATTGTTTGAAAAAGTAAGTAGGGCGTTGAATCTCACTAGAACAACGCATTTAAAGATTTAGAAGCCATTTTACTCACACCCAAAGCAAATCCTAAACCCTAGAAGCAAGAAGTTTTGAAAATCACTGTTCATAAACACAAATTGAAACAAGGTGATCGAATTGTTTGAAAAAGTAAGTAGGGCTTTGAATCTCTCTAGAACAATGCATTTAGAGATTTAGACGCCATTTCACTCCAACCCAAAGCAAATCCTAACCCCCAAAGCAAGAAGTTTGGCAAAACACTATTAGTAAACTCTAATTGAAACAAAGCGATCAAATTGCTCGAAAAAGTAACTAGTGCTTTGAATCTCACTAGAACGACGCATTTAAAGGATTTAGAAGCCATTTCACTCAAACCCGAAGCAAATCCTAAACCATAGAAGCAAGAAGTTTGAAAAATCACTGTTCATAAACTCAAATTGAAACAAAGTGATCAAATTGTGTGAAAAAGTAAGTAGGGCGTTGAATCTCACTAGAACAACGCATTTAAAGATTTAGAAGCCATTTTACTCACACCCAAAGCAAATCCTAAACCCTAGAAGTTAGAAGTTTGGAAAATCACTTTTCATAAATTCAAATGGAAACAAAGTGATCAAATTGTTCAGAAAAGTGACTAGGGTTTTGAATCTCACTAGAAAAACTCATTTAAAGATTTTGAAGTCATTTCACTAAAAGACAAGCCAAATCATAAACCCAAGAAGCAAGAAGTTTGGAAAATCATTGTTCATAAACTCAAATTGAAACAAAGTGATCAAATTGTTTGAAAAAGTAAGTAGGGCGTTGAATCTCACTAGAACAACACATTTAGAGATTTAGAACCCATTTCACTCCAAGCCAAAGCAAATCCTAACCCCCAAAGCAAGAAGTTTGGCAAAACACTGTTAGTAAACTCAAATTGAAACAAAGCGATCAAATTGTTCGAAAAAGTAACTAGTGCTTTGAATCTCTCTTGAACAACGCATTTAGAGATTTAGAAGCTATTTCACTCCAACCCAAAGCAAATCCTAACCCCCGAAGAAAGAAGTTTGGAAAATCACTGTTCATAAACTCAAATTAAACAAAGTGATCAAATTTTCTGAATAAGTGACTAGGGCTTTGAATCTCACTAGAACAACGCATTTAAAGATTTAGAAGCCATTTCACTCAAATCCTAAGCCAAATCCTAAACCCTAGAAGCAAGAAGTTTAGAAAATCACTGTTCATGAACTCTATTTGAAACAAAGTGATCAAATTGTCTGAATAAGTGACTAGGGCTTTGAATCTCACTAGAACAATGCATTTAAAGATTTAGATGCCATTTCACTAAAATCCTAAGCCAAATCCTAAACCCTAGAAGCAAGCAGTTTGGAAAATCACTGTTCATAAACTCAAATTGAAACAAAGTGATCAAATTGTTTGAAAAAGTAAGTAGGGCGTTGAATCTCACTAGAACAACGCATTTAAAGATTTAGAAGTCATTTCACTAAAACACAAGCCAAATCCTAAACCATAGAAGTAAGAAGTTGTGAAAATCACTGTTCATAAACTCAAATTGAAACAAGGTGATCGAATTGTTTGAAAAAGTAAGTAGGGCTTTGAATCTCTCTAGTACAACGCATTTAGAGATTTAGAAGCAATTTTACTCCAACCCAAAGCAAATCCTAACCCCCAAAGCAAGAAGTTTGGCAAAACACTATTAGTAAACTCTAATTGAAACAAAGCGATCAAATTGTTCGAAAAAGTAACTAGTGCTTTGAATCTCACTAGAACGATGCATTTAAAGGATTTAGAAGTCATTTCACTCAAACCCGAAGCAAATCCTAAACCATAGAAGCAAGAAGTTTGAAAAATCACTGTTCATAAACTTGATAGGAGCATTTTAATGCGACGTTTTACTTGTTTTTCCCTACATTTCTTGCGTTATTTCCTTATTAGAACTCTGTTTAGGAAAGTTTCCATTCTTTGATTGGTAAAGTTCCTATTTGTAGAAAGTTTCTATTTTTGTAGTTTCTATTTATCATTTTTAGTAAGTTTCCATTTTTCGGTAGTTTCTATTTTTATTTTTGGGAAGTTTCCCATTTTTAAGTTTAGGAAAGTTGCCATTTTTCATTTTAGGAAAGTTTCTATTTTTCTTACTAGTTTCTATTTTCAGGACCTCCGAGCTAAAAAGTGGAAATGAACTCACAAATGGAAAGAGGAGCTTGCGAAAGTCAAGGGGAGCAAAAATGAGAAACAATGGACCACAGAAATGAGCAGAAATGAAGAAAAGAAGTTTTCCTGCTTCAACCAGGAAACCCTGCGAAAAGGAGGAGAGCTTACCAATGAAGTTTCCAACGCAACCATGAAAAAGAAATGGAAAAATAATGTGTTTTGACGTTGGAGGGTGACAAAGCTTGAAGTTGAAGCAACAAGGCCCAAGAACTCAAAGATTGAATTGGATTTTCGGCAAAATGGATCATGGCCCATCAAGGCCCATAAAATTAGGGTTTGTGACGCAAAACCTAAACCCTAGAAGAGTTGGCCGTGAAAATCAAGAGAGAAACAAGGAGTTTTGCCGTGAAAAATCAGAAAATAATAAGAAGATTTCGTGGAGATTTTATTGGGAGACTTTTAAGGGAAGAGAATATGTGTTGAACACAAAGAGCTCTCAAAATGTCACGCCCCGAATTTTGAATAACAAATTCAAATCCGAAACATGAATTTAACAACTAAATCAAATAAACGTTCTGAATTTTTTTCTCAGAACAAACACACCACTCGCCACTCAAATAAAAAGTCTCGAAGACCTCGAGTTTATTATTACAAATTCACTCTCACAAGTAAAATTGTAAAGCTCTAAATGAGCATAACAAACCTCACAATAGAAAATCAGAATAACACACTTGCAGCTACTCTACGCAGCTCGATCACCTTCCTGATTCTCTTGACCTGTAGTAGTACCCGCTACACAATTTGAATAGTGTACCGGGATTGCAACAACACCAAACCCGGTAAGCTTTTGACAGCTAGTATGAGTAAACAAGAATGAACTGTTGATTTATTAAAATACATTTCCTTTAACTCAAGTATAGAAATGTAGAAACATCACAATCACAACGACCACCACAAAACCACTTCACTTTCTCACTCTCATATATATATATATATACTTATGAGTCACTCCCCGTTACCCTCATAAGATCACTCAACATTTGGCAGACAGACTAGAGCTCTAACTGATCGTTTCCACCTACCCGACGCGAGGGCGTGGTTCACGATTTAATGCTATTAGTTTCCACCTACCCGGTACAAGGGCGTGGTTCACTAATAGATGCCATGGTCACCCCCGTGACCTATTGATCTCCACAGATCAATATATCTCAAGAAATCAACAATTTATTGTTTCTCAACAATAAATTTAATACCTCTCACAATATTGTTGCTTTTCAACAATAAACTCAACACAACCATAACAGTACATAATATCTCACAATTTCAACAATACATATTATTTCACATAAATAATATATATATAGATAGACATTCACACAGGAATGCCCATTAATACCAACTATAGTTCACAATGACGACAAAAAATAAATTAATTAAAAGTACTCGGTTCGTAATATGAACCACGTGAGGTTTACTCACCTCGATAATCCCGCTGCGTCTTCAATTCCGCTCAAAATACGATCCACAATCGTCCACTAACTCAAACCGTCAATCACCTAGTCAGATACGATCTTAACTTAGCAATCATTCATAAACCACACATATACGGAAATCCAACGGTCGGATTCTAATTTAATGATGATCCAACGGCCAGATCGAATTTATATGATGATCCAACAGTCAGATCCTCACGGATCGCCCTTAGGATCATCCTCCAAAATTATCACGAAGATCCAACGATCAGATCTTCTTGAATCACTCTAACAAACATCTCCTCAAAATTATACGAAAATCCGACGGTCAGATTCTCACGAATCGCCTTCCGAATCACTATTTCACAATTATACGAAGATCCAATGGTGGGATCTTCGCCCGTGACCACACAAAGTCATCGGGACAGTCATACGATCAACATATTCAAATTTGAAGTAAATCTGACGGTCGGATCTTAGCGGATCGTAAACCGAAGATAAAACGTAAAAACGTTAAATAGTAACGTCAAAACATAAATCCACTATTTATCAACGTTTTCTAAAATGACCTTGTAATATATCAAAACGCTCGTAAGGATGCGTAGATCATCACCTAGATAATAAAAACTCGAAATATGGTCGAATACGCCGCCACAAGCGGCGGTCAGTGGGTGGTCAACGCGGCGGTCAACGACGGTCAACCACCTCCGATGCAAAAGTTGTCAACTACAAACTTGTTCAAAATGACGAGTTGATCCACTTTCATAACTAGCATGAAGTCTTAAAACGAAAGGAAGTGGTCGGAAATTACCTAGAACAGTCGAGGTGACTGGAAAATTTCCAGAATCCGGCGAGAAACTGCAGAAAACGGCGAGCTCCAATTCGACGTAAAAACGTCAATTTAAGGCTTCGATTCCTTCTGAAGAGTTGTTAAGAAACTCAAGAAGAACTCACTGGTTCAAGAATCACAGAAAAATATGGTCTGTAGCTCGAGATATACCGATCGAAAGCTTCGGTGGTCGGAAAAATTCCAGAATTTTGCAGAATCCGGCAAGGCTCGATTTCGACGTCAAAACTTCAATTTAAGGCTTCGATTCCTTCTGAAGAGTTGTTAAGAAACTCAAGAAGAACTCACTGGTTCAAGAATCACTCAAAACGACGTCCTGTAGCTCAAGATATTTGGATCGATAGTTCCGGTCTCGTTCTTGGTCGGGGTTGACTTGCAGCCACTGCTACGGGCCACGAAGCCGTGTAAGGCTGCTTCTGGGAGCTTCAGGAAGTTGAGGCAAGCACGAGGATGAAGTTTGGCAAGGATCGGTGGCCGGTAGCGTGAGATATCTCGATTTGGAACCAAAATGCGCTCAAACCGGCCTCGTGCTCCACCGCCGTGTACGGCTCAAGAGACAGCGAAAGGCTACCACTGGCAGCTGCGCAAGGAGGAGGCGAAGGCGTGGGACGTGGTCTGGGGTCGATCGATGGCTTGTGGAGAGAGAACAAGCTTGAAGAAAAATCTGGTGTTGTTTCGGCAGAAAGAGAGAACGAGAGAAAAATGAATTTTTTTCTTCTTCCTCCAAAGCCGGTATACCACCAATCCTATACAATTGTATAATAAAAAGCAAACTAGTGTCGCACCACTTTACTTAATGCTTGAAACACATAGCACGCCTCCATTTTTTTTTAACAAAGTGATTGCCACTACTTTGTGTTAAAACCAGAAATATAGGATTTGATTATTAATGTAGGGGAAATTTGATTAATCCTTGCTACAACAATAACAATTGAGATTTGACGTAAAATTAATCTCCACCAAATCGAAATGAATACTTCATTGAATAAAACTGCCGCCAAGTATTGCTCGATTGAAAATCGAGGTTATTACACAAAAGGTGTCTAGATTCGTTCCCTATTTTCTCTAAAGGTAGTTTGGCCGAAATTGAACTACAAAAATCAGAAAATATCTCAAGGTATTTCGGCCAAGATTATTAGGGAATTAAAATGGAATTTTGTGATTGGTTGAACCATGTCATAGGGCTTACTTGGCAAGATTTTATTGCAGGAAACTATGTGGATTAACCAAGTGATTGCCGTGAGGATTCTTGGAGGAGTACACGGCTTGGAGACCAAGAAAGCCGTCCCCTATATAATCCCTCTCATTCTCAACGTCTGGGGTCCTCCTCTCCTTTACATTATACACTTTAGAAAAAAATCAGAAAACCTCTAGCATAGCCGTGAGTTTCTCCATCCTCTAGTCATCTCCACGGAATTCAAGCAAGGCCAAGGGAGAAGAAGAATTGTCGTGAGCATCATCATCCACCACCATCCTTGAAGCTTGCTTTCGAGATTCAAGAGGCCACCACATCATTCGTTCATCACCATCTTCATCTCACGTTGTAATTCGACCTCTTCTTTGTAACCTTTGCTTTGAATTTCGTTGGTTATGAACTAGTTGACATATGTGTTTGAACAATTATTAATTTCTGGAATTTTATGATTAATTGAGAATTTTCAGATTCATATATTGTTCTTCGAAAGTTGCTTATGGGGGTTTGTTTAATTAAATTTGCGTTATAGATAACTTTTGTATTTTAATCTTATGTGGTTGCAAACACTTAGGGTTTCGATATGAATGGTGCTACAATTTAAGAACATGAATCAACTTTTTGGTTTTGTGTTCTTGAATCGAAAAGTAGTAAAGGTTTTGTACAAAAACCGAATTTAATTAAAGAGAATTGCAATTAGGTTAACTTTTTCATACTAAGTTGCACACTTGAGTTGATAGCCTTTCTAGGTGCTTATTGCGTTGAACATGTCATGATTGACTAGCTTTCTAGGGCTTGAATGCATGTTTGATACGATTAGTCTTTGTGCTTTCACTTAGATTAATTAGCATTGAAAAGTAAAATATGGGAAATTGTTTGCTTTCTAACGTTTCACATGATCAACTCCTTTCTCATGACTTAGATGAACAATATTAGGGTTTGAATCAATTTTAATCATAAGTTTCGATTTTGATCTTTGTTCTCTCATTCCATTCGTATTTTTATGTTTTTGCATTTTAATTGTTTTGTTAACTTAGTTTAAATTTTTAGAAATCAAAAAACCAAAAATCCCCCTTTTCGTGTAAAATGTTTATAGTTGTGAATATTTTTGTGAATATTATACTTTGTTTTAATTTTAATTGTTTAATTGTTTGACAATGACAGGTGTACCCTCAATCCCCCGAATAGAACGATCCCTATTTGCTTATACTACTAACGATATTTCAGGGTTAAATTGTGCGCTTACTTAAAGCGTATCAAAACTCCAATTAAACAAAGTGATCAAATTTTCTGAATAAGTGACTAGGGCTTTGAATCTCACTAGAACAACGCATTTAAAGATTTAGAAGCCATTTCACTCAAATCCTAAACCCTAGAAGCAAGAAGTTTGGAAAATCACTATTCATACACTCAAATTGAAACAAAGTGATAAAATTGTTTGCAAAAGTAAGTAGGGCGTCGAATCTCACTAGAACAACTCATTTAAAGATTTAGAAGTCATTTCACTAAAACACAAGCCAAATCCTAAACCATAGAAGCAAGAAGTTTTGAAAATCACTGTTCATAAACTCAAATTGAAACAAGGTGATCGAATTGTTTGAAAAAGTAAGTAGGGCTTTGAATCTCTCTAGAACAACGCATTTAGAGATTTAGAAGCCATTTCACTCCAACCCAAAGCAAATCCTAACCCCCGAAGAAAGAAGTTTGGAAAATCACTGTTCATAAACTCTAATTAAACAAAGTGATCAAATTATCTGAATAAGTGACTAGGGCTTTGAATCTCACTAGAACAACGCATTTAAAGATTTAGAAGCCATTTCACTCAAATCCTAAGCCAAATCCTGAACCCTAGAAGCAAGAAGTTTGCAAAATCACTGTTCATAAACTCAAATTGAAACAAAGTGATCAAATTGTTTGAAAAAGTAAGTAGGGCGTTGAATCTCACTAGAACAACGCATTTAAAGATTTAGAAGCCATTTTACTCACACCCAAAGCAAATCCTAAACCCTAGAAGCAAGAAGTTTTGAAAATCACTGTTCATAAACACAAATTGAAACAAGGTGATCGAATTGTTTGAAAAAGTAAGTAGGGCTTTGAATCTCTCTAGAACAACGCATTTAGAGATTTAGACGCCATTTCACTCCAACCCAAAGCAAATCCTAACCCCCAAAGCAAGAAGTTTGGCAAAACACTATTAGTAGACTCTAATTGAAACAAAGCGATCAAATTGTTCGAAAAAGTAACTAGTGCTTTGAATCTCACTAGAACGATGCATTTAAAGGATTTAGAAGCCATTTCACTCAAACCCGAAGCAAATCCTAAACCATAGAAGCAAGAAGTTTGAAAAATCACTGTTCATAAACTCAAATTGAAACAAAGTGATCAAATTGTGTGAAAAAGTAAGTAGGGCGTTGAATCTCACTAGAACAACGCATTTAAAGATTTAGAAGCCATTTTACTCACACCCAAAGCAAATCCTAAACCTTAGAAGTTAGAAGTTTGGAAAATCACTTTTCATAAATTCAAATTGAAACAAGGTGATCAAATTGTTCAGAAAAGTGACTAGGGTTTTGAATCTCACTAGAAAAACTCATTTAAAGATTTAGAAGTCATTTCACTAAAAGACAAGCCAAATCATAAACCCTAGAAGCAAGAAGTTTGGAAAATCATTGTTCATCAACTCAAATTGAAACAAAGTGATTAAATTGTTTGAAAAAGTAAGTAGGGCGTTGAATCTCACTAGAACAACACATTTAGAGATTTAGAAGCCATTTCACTCCAAGCCAAAGCAAATCCTAACCCCCAAAGCAAGAAGTTTGGCAAAACACTGTTAGTAAACATGAAGACATTTGGCCCTTTTATGTTACCTCTAGGGGAAAGTGACGTTTTTGCAATGCCTTGGTGGAATATTTCGAGGTCTCTACATTTACATGTGCTCTGCTAGGTTTTTAGGACACTTTGATAAATCCTTACCTTTCGTTTCTTTAAACCTTGAGCCTTGGCCCCATTACAACCCTTGAGAAGACCTTCTTGATCCTTAAGATGGGACAGCCTTTGATGTGGAGATGAGTTACAAAAGTTGAACCTATGGCAGTCCATTCGTGCAAGTAGTTGGTATCCTTCATGAGATCTTTAAAAGCAAAAAATATATTCATGTGTTTTCGTTTCTTATATATGTGAGTTATTTGATTGCCTCAAAATACTTTCTCTCACATATAACTGAGTGTGTTATGCTTTTAAGCATTGCCATGATCTGAGAGAAGAAAGAGGGACATACTTGTGAGATTTGAATCATACTTGTCTGAAGCATGCTAAGCTTAAACCCACCACCATTGTTCCAACCAAGTCCTACTTGTGTATATGTGAATTATGTGTTTTAATTAACTCTCGAATGCCTAAACATTTGTCACGCCCCGGATTTTGAATGATAAATTCAAATCCGAAACCTGAATAATTACAATTACAAAATCCAAATCTCGAAACTTCGAGTTCATTATTACAATTCACTCTCACAATATATTATAAAGCTCAAATGAGCATAACACACCTCACAACTTACAATTGTTGTAAAACTCTAACAATTGCTCTAACCGCGCGATCACCGTCCTGGTTCTCCTGTCCTGTAGGATTACCCGCTACACAATTTGAATAGTGTACCGGGAGTTGCAACAACACAAAACCCGGTAAGCTTTTTACAGCCAGTATGAGTAAACAAGAAAGAACTGTTGATTTATTAGATTTCAAGACTACCACAAACCCACGTTACTTTCTCACTCTCATATATATATATATAGACACTTATGAGTTACTCTCAATTTAGCTCATAAGATCACTCACTCTCATATATATATGTAGACACTTATGAGTTACTCTCAATTTAGCTCATAAGATCACTCACTCTCATATATATATATAGACACTTATGAGTTACTCTCAAATTCGCTCATAAGATTTCCCAACATTTGGTAGACAGACTCATATATATATATAGACCCTTATGAGTTACTCTCAATTTCCCTCATAAGGTTACCATGTATATATTGACACTTATGAGTTACTCTCAATTTCACTCATAAGGTCACTCCACATTTGGCAGACAGACTAGAGCTCTAACTGAACGTAACCACTCGTCCGGCCACAGACGTGATTACGATTTAATACTATTAATAACCACCAGCCCGGTACGAGAGCGTGATTCACTAATAGATGCCATGGTCACCTCGTGACCTAGTGATCTCCACAGATCACAACAATTTATTGTTCCTCAACAATAAAACTCAACACCTCTCACAATATATTGTTTCTCAACAATAAACTCAATACCTCTCACAATGTATTGTTTCTCAACAATAACTCAACACAACTCCAACAATACATATTATTTCACGTAAATAATATATATATAGACATTCACACAGGAATGTCTAGTAACACCAACAATAGTTCATATGATTGCAACAAAATAAGCAATTAATTGTATTGGGTTCGTAATATGAACCACGTGAGGTTTACTCACCTCGATAATCCCGCTGCGTCTTCAATTCAGCTCAAAATACGATCCACAATCGTCCACCAACTCAAACCGTCAATCACCTGGAGCTAAGTCTGGTTTGGCCTAGATCGTCCTAGATCAAGCGTTGAAGTTGGATTAATCTCGTGCGTATGGGGATGATCAGCATGAGGAGGAGATCACGAAAATGGGGACGATCGGCCCATGCAACGCCGGAAAAGTCGTTTTCCGGTCGGGTCGGGTTCACATGGCTGGGGCGTCTTCGATCTCCATCTGGGGGCAGCGGCGGGGCAAGACGGTGGCAGGAAGCGGCTGGGCGTGCGACGGCGAGCTCGGGGAAGGCCGGGTCCGTGGCCAGAGGAGGCCGGAGGAGGGCCGTTCGGCCGGGTCGGGTCGAGCGGTTCGGCCGCGTGGGAGAGGAGAGAGGACGGAGGGTTTCGGGGGACTATTCCGCAAAATCTCCATTTTTTTGTCCTTAATGAATAAATCAGAAATTTTTCCTATTTATAGAAAATTCCCAATTTTCAAATATTCATAACTTAATCATACGAACTCCGAATAATGCGTTCCACATGTCCACGAACTCGTATCGACGAGCTCTACAACTTTCATGAAGGAAGTTTTCCCAAATTTTGAACGAATAAAAAGTCAACTTTGTTGACCCCCTAAAAACGTTCGTTTTCGAAAATAAAATCGTTCGAACTAATTCCACAACTTCTCCAAGCTTCGTACTCGCTCCTACTATCGTGAAATCATTTCTAAAAATCCACGGAAATTAATTTGGATTTTTCGGGGTATTACAATCTACCCTCCTTAAAGAAATTTCGTCCCGAAATTTGAGCGTAAGTCAATTCCTCTCGATTAAGGTTGACCTAACCATAGAATCTCCATCTCTTCCAAATCTGTAGTAATCTACAGAGCCACAATCCTTTGTATAAAAATACATTCCTATGGCCACTAAATCCTTTCATCACAAACGTAAACTCACACAACAACTGCTCAACAACACTCCACATCACATACACAAAATCGTCACATGGATCATCTCATAGATCCTCACATAGATCTTCACATAGATCATCACATAGATCTTCACATAGATCATCACTCTGTACTGGCATACAAGCACAGTAAACACTCTCACAAAGTGTTTCGCTACTCAATTAGCATCACGGTAAATCTCCATAGTAAAACTTAAGATGCATCACTCAAAACAAATCATCCCCAAAAGCACGCCAATAAATTATGTCATCCAATGATGATGACTTGGGCTTGCTCAATCCTTGGGTTAAGCACTAGGGCTGGCCAATTGGGCCTGAAGAAATCGGACCATCCACATTTCGAACCGGCCCAAACCACTTTGGGTTTAACATTTGGGCCTACTATTCGGGCCGAACGATTGGGCTTAACATTTGGGCCTACCATTTGGGCCTACCAATCGGGCCGAACAATTGGGCTTACTATTTGGGCCTACCAATCGGCCCACCAACTTCCAGCTCGGCTACGGTATGAAATTGTACATACCGTATATACGTATACATACCATACAGACCGTATATACGTATGCATACCGTACAACTGTATATACGTATGCATACCGTACAGACCGTATATACTTATGTATACCGTACATATCGTATATACGTCCGTATATCAAGCATATACGAGATCCAAAAATATTTGTAAGAGGTAAGGTTCGAACTCCCGACCTCGAACACGAAGGTTTTGCTCCCAACCACTGAAGCAAGAGCTGCCTTCATTAATATATGCTCACGTGTTATATTTATTATGTCATAAGTGACATAAATAAAATAACGGGGAAGGCAAGGTTCGAAACCTCAACCTGCCGCACGAAACCTTTGTCCCCCAACCACTGGAGCACAAGCTGTGCTTAATATAATGTGTACAAATTTTATACTTATTATGTCATAAACGAACATAATAAAAATAAACGAGAGGCGAGGTTCGAACCTCAGACCTCTTGTACACGAACTGTACACTCAACCACTCGAGCACGGCTGCTCACGTTATTATCCATACCAATCCTTTTATTTAAACCAACTGTTTCAACTGTTTCAACAATTCGGCCCAAAACATCCAAGACTGTTGCAGAAACCCAGCCCAACGTATCCAAAACTGTTTCAGAAACTCGGCCCATCATGTCCAAAACTGTTTCTGAAACTCGGCCCATCAGGCCTCCACCCACAGCTACAGTGATGCCTTGATCCGAGACAGGCCCAAGTACGGCCCACTTGTGTCACGGCTTATCCCTTCCGTGATTTACGGCAGTCAAATCTGCTTTCGGCTAAAGCTGTCTGCCACAGCATCTCGAGGTTCGGCCTGTCCCCTTACACGCTCTCCACGCGCCAACAACTTTTCCGGGTTTTCGGATGACTTTAATCCAACGCGTGGATTCAAATTCTGAGATCGTTCATCCAACGGTGGAGATCTGCTCACCTTGTTCTATAAATAGGTGCATTCTGGGGAAAAACTGTTCACTCCAAAAGAAAAGAAATTTTCTTCCGAGCTCAAGCCTTTCTCTCTCAACTCTTCAGCCTTTCTCTTCTCAAATCCTTTCTTCATCAATTTCAATCCTTCTCTTCTGATCTTCTCTCCCATCTAGTTGATTCAATCCCATCTTTCCTCTGAACTTTCAGATCTTCAATCTTTTCCTCCAAATCTTCAATCCTTCTTTCTCAGATCTTTTCTTCCATTTGAAGATTCGATCTCATCTTTCCTCTGAGAATCTCAGATCTCCAATCACCAGTTCAACAACTCCAATCCTTCTAACAAAATCTCCCTCAAACACTAAACCATGTATTCCTCGATTTCCACATCCTCTCACCCCATGACCCAAGAGCCACGAACTCTGCAACTAATGGAGCTCCAAACCCCGCAACAAATGGAACCACAACAACAGCAACCAACAGAGGAGGGAGGAAACACCCAAGCAGCTGGAAGTAGTGCCAACATGGATTTCTGGCGAAGCCGTACCAGGTGGATTCCTACTCCAGAACAAATAAGAATCCTCAAGGATCTTTACTACGTCAAGGGATTTAAGTGCCCAACTACAGAGCAGATTCACGAGATCTGTCTCCAGCTGAACCAGTATGGGTATGTTGAGGGTAAGAACATTTACTTTTGGTTCCAGAACGTCAGGGCTCGAGAGAAGCAGATGAATAGGTGTAATCAGGCTGCTCCAGTGCCCATGAGAACTAGTTCTCTTGGTACTGGTAGATCCATTGATCTCAATTTTGGGTCCACTGGTTCTACTGGTGCTAGTGGATCCATCGACATCAATTTTGGGCCAGCTGGTGGATCCATTGACATCAATTTTGGGTCCACTAGTTCTACTGATGATGGTAGATCCATTGATCTCAACTTTGGTTCCACCTATTCTACTGGTAATGAAGGATTTCTTGATTTAAATTTTGTTTCATATTCTTCCTCACACTTCAACACTAATACCAGTCCAACTCTTTTGGCACAACAGGAGGACAAACATCCCTGCAACAACGAGGAGGAGATCACCAGGAGGTTCAAACTCTTCCTCTGTTCCCCGTGCACGGCGAGGACGTCTTTGGTAACCTGAAGACTACTTCCGAGGAAGGTAGTGCACATGATTACTATTTCGGTGGCTCAGGCGGTTACAACCGTGGATCTCCAGTTTCTCTTGAGCTCAGCCTCAACCCATCCGGAGCTGCTGACTAGGCTTAGTACAGCATAGTCCTCGTTTTCCTTTTTCTTTTTCTTTTTTTTCTTTTTTTTTTTTGTAATATAAACTCAATAAGATGGTGTGCATGTTTTCTTTCCTGTTTGTTTAACCAACAACAACACCAAGGATCGAACCTTGGTCACCCAATACTATTTTCAAAACCATAAACAACTCTACTGCACACATCTTTCATAATGATGCAATAAAAACAATCACTCAAAAAGAATCCAACAATCAATTAAGTCGCATCGAGGTCTAGCTAGTATCCTCTGAGTCAAACCAAACACAACAATTTCATCGATAGGATTAGGGATTTATAAAGCTAAACACATCCTGAGTTAGCTAGGAAAAACCCACGTTTTTAGAGTTACTCTTACAACTCTTATAGAATCTCGATAATTCCATCTATCAATTGCTTCAACAAAAACTCACCACAATTCAATCCCTAACATTTAGCGATTCAGAAATCGAATCAAACTCCATATCACATAGTAATTCACTTGAACCACTATGGATACCTAACAAAGTCACTAAAATCAATATCTGAAATTGCGTTTAACTATATCACCTAAAATCAATCACCAAAGGCAAACCCTTGCCTGACTCTAACATGTCCTCCATGCTTCTTCCTGCACCATACATAGGCCTCAAAATTCAATTTCATTCACTTGAACAAAACTATATTCACAAGTCTGCTATAGACATCAGGGAAAAACCCATACTTTTACTCATAACTTTTCCTTCTAAAAGTTCATCACGTAGTGTATATAAAATCACCACACAACCTTCTTAGTCTACACTAAGAATTCAATCTCACACAAGGTCAGCATAATTGCCTCAGAGTCACTTTAATCACGTATCACATGTCAATTACCAAAACTCCACTAAGACGTCTCTTTATAAAACAAGATATCTAATCCTTGATACGTACACCTCATCTAAACATCTGTACGTCCAACTTAAGAAGACAAAATTTATAACAATTCATACTCGTATCCACACTAGGTACGTGCATAGGTCCACACCATGTCTTCAACCAAACACTTCAACAATCAAAAGAACCTCATTTCCATAAAACAATCCTCGTTGACTTAACAGAGTTGAATCAAGAGGTTCCTATTCCTCAAGGATTGTAACTCGCGGCCACTGAACTTATTCCAATACGAACCTACAAGACAACTGTAAGGTTCTAAGTACAACCCCTTCGAATCTCCATCACCTAAGGAGTATAGTATGCTTGGCTAATACATGTATAACACTTAAAACACAGTATAAGTCAAATACAAATTCATATTAACCAAGTCAATACTATAGGGAATGTATTCACGTTCCCTAAACGACCTAGCGGCCTAAACAACTCCCAACACTCACGCATACCCAATGACTTAGCCAATACCAAAGAGCACACGATGGGGATCCGCTGCAGACGGGCCATCACTCGGAAGGTATTGACACATCACCAAATATGCACCTTACGCTCTGATACCAAACTGTCACGCCCCGGATTTTGAATGATAAATTCAAATCCGAAACCTGAATAATTACAATTACAAAATCCAAATCTCGAAACTTCGAGTTCATTATTACAATTCACTCTCACAATATATTATAAAGCTCAAATGAGCATAACACACCTCACAACTTACAATTGTTGTAAAACTCTAACAATTGCTCTAACCGCGCGATCACCGTCCTGGTTCTCCTGTCCTGTAGGATTACCCGCTACACAATTTGAATAGTGTACCGGGAGTTGCAACAACACAAAACCCGGTAAGCTTTTTACAGCCAGTATGAGTAAACAAGAAAGAACTGTTGATTTATTAGATTTCAAGACTACCACAAACCCACGTTACTTTCTCACTCTCATATATATATATATAGACACTTATGAGTTACTCTCAATTTAGCTCATAAGATCACTCACTCTCATATATATATGTAGACACTTATGAGTTACTCTCAATTTAGCTCATAAGATCACTCACTCTCATATATATATATAGACACTTATGAGTTACTCTCAAATTCGCTCATAAGATTTCCCAACATTTGGTAGACAGACTCATATATATATATAGACCCTTATGAGTTACTCTCAATTTCCCTCATAAGGTTACCATGTATATATTGACACTTATGAGTTACTCTCAATTTCACTCATAAGGTCACTCCACATTTGGCAGACAGACTAGAGCTCTAACTGAACGTAACCACTCGTCCGGCCACAGACGTGATTACGATTTAATACTATTAATAACCACCAGCCCGGTACGAGAGCGTGATTCACTAATAGATGCCATGGTCACCTCGTGACCTAGTGATCTCCACAGATCACAACAATTTATTGTTCCTCAACAATAAAACTCAACACCTCTCACAATATATTGTTTCTCAACAATAAACTCAATACCTCTCACAATGTATTGTTTCTCAACAATAACTCAACACAACTCCAACAATACATATTATTTCACGTAAATAATATATATATAGACATTCACACAGGAATGTCTAGTAACACCAACAATAGTTCATATGATTGCAACAAAATAAGCAATTAATTGTATTGGGTTCGTAATATGAACCACGTGAGGTTTACTCACCTCGATAATCCCGCTGCGTCTTCAATTCAGCTCAAAATACGATCCACAATCGTCCACCAACTCAAACCGTCAATCACCTGGAGCTAAGTCTGGTTTGGCCTAGATCGTCCTAGATCAAGCGTTGAAGTTGGATTAATCTCGTGCGTATGGGGATGATCAGCATGAGGAGGAGATCACGAAAATGGGGACGATCGGCCCATGCAACGCCGGAAAAGTCATTTTCCGGTCGGGTCGGGTTCACATGGCTGGGGCGTCTTCGATCTCCATCTGGGGGCAGCGGCGGGGCAAGACGGTGGCAGGAAGCGGCTGGGCGTGCGACGGCGAGCTCGGGGAAGGCCGGGTCCGTGGCCAGAGGAGGCCGGAGGAGGGCCGTTCGGCCGGGTCGGGTCGAGCGGTTCGGCCGCGTGGGAGAGGAGAGAGGACGGAGGGTTTCGGGGGACTATTCCGCAAAATCTCCATTTTTTTGTCCTTAATGAATAAATCAGAAATTTTTCCTATTTATAGAAAATTCCCAATTTTCAAATATTCATAACTTAATCATACGAACTCCGAATAATGCGTTCCACATGTCCACGAACTCGTATCGACGAGCTCTACAACTTTCATGAAGGAAGTTTTCCCAAATTTTGAACGAATAAAAAGTCAACTTTGTTGACCCCCTAAAAACGTTCGTTTTCGAAAATAAAATCGTTCGAACTAATTCCACAACTTCTCCAAGCTTCGTACTCGCTCCTACTATCGTGAAATCATTTCTAAAAATCCACGGAAATTAATTTGGATTTTTCGGGGTATTACAACATTGATTCTTGATTGAGTGATAATCTTGATGTTGTGAAAGTAAGAGATTGCTGAGACAAAAAGTTGAAGGGCAATAGAGTCTGTTATGTGTCGAGTCTTTAATTTTCGTTGAGTCGTAGTCGTGTCTGTGTTGTGATTTTGCTAAGGGACTAGCAAAAGCTAAGTGTGGGGGAATTTGATAGGAGCATTTTAATGCGACGTTTTAACTGCATTTCTCTACATTTTTCTGCGCCATTTCCTTGAAAAATCCTTGTTTTTGGAGAGTTTCCATTCTTTGATTGGGAAAGTTCCTTATTGTAGAAAGTTTCCATTTTGTAGTTTTCATTTCTCATTTTTGGCAAGTTTCCATTTTCAGTTTAGGAAAGTTTCTATTTTTCATTTTTAGTAAGTTTCTATTTTTCAATTTTAGAAAGTTTCTATTTTTAATACAGTTTCTATTTTCAGGACCTCCGAGCTAAAAAGTGGAAATGAACGCACGAATGGAAAGAGGAGCATGCGAACATCAAGACGAACGAATATGAGAGAAAACGGCGCACACATTTGAGCAGAAATGAAGAAATAAGCTTTCCTAGTCCAACCAGGAAATCCTATGAAATGGAGGAAGGCTTCCCTAGCAAGTTTCCAACGCAACTATGAAAAAGAAATGGAAAAACAATATGTTTTGCGTTGGAAAATGAGAAGGCTTGAAGATGAAGCAACGAGGCCCAAGAACTCTATGGATTTTCGGCAATTGGATCAAAGCCCACTAAAGGCCCAAGGGATTAGGGTTTGTGACGCATGGAACAAACCCTAGGAGACTCTTGCCGTCCAAGCCAAGAGGAAAAGGAGGAAGTTGCCGTGATATTCATGAAGAAACCCTAGAGAATTCGGCAAAAAGATATTCTAGGGAGAGTTTTATGGAAAGAAAAAGTGTGGACATCAAGAAAAAGCACCAAAAGGCGTCTAGATTCATTCCTAGAAACCCTAAGTATATTTTGGCCGAAATTGCAAGAAGAAAATCAGAAAATAATCAAGGGAATTCGGCAAGAATATATTAGGGAATCTCCATGGAGTTTTGTGATTGGTTGGATGACACACTAGGGCTTACTTGGCAATTTCTCATTGGTGGAAGCTATGTGGAATTATTAACTTAATTCCTTGGAAAATAAATCAGAAAATATGTGCTTGGGGACCAAGTTTGCCGTGCTCCTATATATACTCCTTTATTCACAACGTCAGGCTCCTCCTCTCCATACAATTTACAACTTAGAAAAATCAGAAAATCCCTTTAGCATAGCCGTGAGTTTCTCCATCCTCTAGAGCAAGCCACGAGTTCAAGCAAGGCCAAGGAAGAGAAGAAGAAGCCGTGACCTATTCCTCCACCATCCACCATTGAAGACTTGCTTTCAAGCTTCAAGGATCACAACGAAAATCATTCATCCTCATCTTCCATCCACGGTGTAATTCGACCTCTACTTTGTAACCTTTGCTTTGAATTTCGTTGGTTTGTTCTAGTTGACATACATGTTTGAATGAATATTAATTTCTGGAATTTTTATATGATTGAATGAAATTTTCAGATTTATATTATTGTTCTTCGAAAGTTGCTTATGTGAGTTTGGTTAATTAAATTTGCGTTATAGATATCTTTTGTATTTTAATCTTATGTGGTTGCAAACACTTAGGGTTTTGATATGAATGTTGCTAGGTTTAAGAACATAAAATCGACTTTTCGTTTTGTGTAAACTTGAATCAAAGTAGTAAAGGTTTTGTACAAAGATCGAATTTAATTAACGAGGATTGCAATTAGGTGGACTTTTCCATACTAAGTTGTACACTTGAGTTGATAGCCTTTCTAGGTGTTTATTGCGTTGAACATGTCATGCTTGACTAGCTTTCTAGGGCTTGAATGCATGTTTGATAGGATTAGTCTTTGTGCTTTCACTTAGATTAATTAGCATTGAAAAGTAAAATATGGGAAATCATTTGCTTTCGAATGTTTCACATGATCAACTCCTTTCTCATGACTTAGATGAACAATATTAGGGTTTGAATCAATTTTAATCATAGTTTCGGTTTTGATCTTTGTTCTTTCATTCCATCTTTATTTTTATGTTTTTGCATTTTAATTATTTTGTTTATTTAATTTATTTTCGAAAACCAAAAACAAAATCCCCCCTTTTTGTGCAAAATGTTTATACTTGTGAATATCTTTGTGAATATTATACTTTGTTTTTATTTTAATTGTTTTAATTGTTTGACAATGACAGGTGTACCCTCAATCACCGGAATAGAACGATCCCTATTTGCTTATACTACTAACGATATTTCAGGGTTAAATTATGCGCTTGCTCAAAGCGTATCATAAGCCTAATCCTAAACCCTAGAAGCAAGAAGTTTGGAAAATCACAGTTCATGAACTCTATTTGAAACAAAGTGATCAAATTGTCTGAATAAGTGACTAGGGCTTTGAATCTCACTAGAACAATGCATTTAAAGATTTTGAAGCCATTTCACTCAAATCCTAAGCCAAATGATAGGAGCATTTTAATGCGACGTTTTACTTGCCTTTCCCTGCATTTCTTGCGTTATTTCCTTAATAAAACTCTGTTTAGGAAAGTTTCCATTCTTTGATTGGGAAAGTTCCTATTTGTAGAAAGTTTCTATTTTTGTAGTTTCTATTTATCATTTTTAGTAAGTTTCCATTTTTCGGTAGTTTCTATTTTTCATTTTTAGAAAGTTTCCCATTTTCAGTTTAGGAAAGTTGCCATTTTTCATTTTAGGAAAGTTTCTATTTTTCTTACTAGTTTCTATTTTCAGGACCTCCGAGCTAAAAAGTGGAAATGAACTCACAAATGGAAAGAGGAGCTTGCGAAAGACAAGGGGATCAAAAATGAGAAACAATGGACCACAGAAATGAGCAGAAATGAAGAAAAGAAGTTTTCCTGCTTCAACCAGGAAACCCTGCGAAAAGGAGGAAAGCTTACCAATGAAGTTTCCAACGTTACTATGAAAAAGAAATGGAAAAATGAAGTGTCATGACGTTGGAAGATGACAAGGCTTGAAGTTGAAGCAACGAGGCCCAAGAACTCTATGGATTGCATAGGACTTTCGGCAAAATGGATAAAAGCCCATCAAGGCCCATGGAATTAGGGTTTGTGACGCAAAACCTAAACCCTAGAAGAGTTTGCCGTGAAGTATCAAGAGAGAAACAAGGAGTTTGCCGTGAAGAAAATCAGAAATTAAAAGAATATTTCGGTGAGATTTTCTAGGGCAATTTTTATGGAAAGATAAACCCTAGGAGACTCCTTGCCGTCCAAGCCAAGAGGAGAAGAAGGCTTTGCCGTGTGAATCAAAGAGAAAATAAAAGATTTCGGCATAGAGATATTCTCTAGAGAGTTTTAAGGAAAGAAAATATGTGTGGAGACCAAGAAAAGATCAAAAGAAGTCTAGATACATTCCTTAATTCTCTAAAGGAAGTTTGGCCGAATTGAACTATGAAAATCATAAATTATCTCAAGGTATTTCGGCCAAGATATTAGGGAATTAAAATTGGAATTTTGTGATTGGTTGGAACACATCATAGGGCTTACTTGGCACCATACCATTGGTTGAAGTGATGTGGAAATTTCTGATTGCTTTGTGAACCCTAGCCGTGCTCCTATATATACATCTCATTCTCAACGCAAAAAGGGTCCTCTCTTCCATACAATTTACACTTTAGAAAAAAATCAGAAAAGTTCTCTAGAATAGCCGTGAGTTTTTCCATCCTCTAGTCATCTCCACGGAATTCAAGCAAGGCCAAGGGAGAAGAAGAATTGCCGTGAGCATCATCATCCACCACCATCCTTGAAGCTTGCTTTCGAGATTCAAGAGACTACCACATCATTCGTTCATCACCATCTTCATCTCACGTTGTAATTCGACCTCTTCTTTGTAACCTTTGCTTTGAATTTCGTTGGTTATGAACTAGTTGACATATGTGTTTGAACAATTATTAATTTCTGGAATTTTATGATTAATTGAGAAATTTTCAGATTCATATATTGTTCTTCGAAAGTTGCTTATGTGGGTTTGT
Source organism: Rosa rugosa (assembly GCF_958449725.1). Lineage (NCBI taxonomy): Eukaryota > Viridiplantae > Streptophyta > Magnoliopsida > Rosales > Rosaceae > Rosa > Rosa rugosa. The sequence continues at coordinate 35,041,833 of NC_084820.1, forward strand.
TTAATTAAATTTGCGTTATAGATAACTTTTGTATTTTAATCTTATGTGGTTGCAAACACTTAGGGTTTCGATATGAATGGTGCTACAATTTAAGAACATGAATCAACTTTTTGGTTTTGTGTTCTTAAATCGAAAAGTAGTAAAGGTTTTGTACAAAAACCGAATTTAATTAAAGAGAATTGCAATTAGGTGGACTTTTTCATACTAAGTTGCACACTTGAGTTGATAGCCTTTCTAGGTGCTTATTGCGTTGAACATGTCATGATTGACTAGCTTTCTAGGGCTTGAATGCATGTTTGATAGGATTAGTCTTTGTGCTTTCACTTAGATTAATTAGCATTGAAAAGTAAAATATGGGAAATTGTTTGCTTTTAACGTTTCACATGATCAACTCCTCTCTCATGACTTAGATGAATAATATTAGGGTTTGAATCAATTTTAATCATAGTTTTCGGTTTTGATCTTTGTTCTCTCATTCCATTTGTATTTTTATGTTTTTGCATTTTAATTGGTTTGTTTACTTTATTTATTTTCGAAAAACCAAAAACAAAATCCCCCTTTTTTCGTGTACAATGTTTATATTTGTGAATATCTTTGTGAATACTATACTTTGTTTTAATTTTAATTGTTTAATTGTTTGACAATGACAGGTGTACCCTCAATCCCCGGAATAGAACGATCCCTATTTGCTTATACTACTAACGATCTTTTCAGGGTTAAATTATGCGCTTGCTTTGAGCGTGTCACCAAATCCTAAACCCTAGAAGCAAGCAGTTTGGAAAATCACTGTTCATAAACTCAAATTGAAACAAAGTGATCAAATTGTTTGAAAAAGTAAGTAGGGCGTTGAATCTCACTAGAACAACGCATTTAAAGATTTAGAAGTCATTTCACTAAAACACAAGCCAAATCCTAAACCATAGAAGTAAGAAGTTTTGAAAATCACTGTTCATAAACTCAAATTGAAACAAGGTGATCGAATTGTTTGAAAAAGTAAGTAGGGCTTTGAATCTCTCTAGTACAACGCATTTAGAGATTTTGAAGCCATTTCACTCCAACCCAAAGCAAATCCTAACCTCCAAAGCAACAAGTTTGGCAAAACACTGTTAGTAAACTCTAATTGAAACAAAGCGATCAAATTGTTCGAAAAAGTAACTAGTGCTTTGAATCTCTCTTGAACAACGCATTTAGAGATTTAGAGGCTATTTCACTCCAACCCAAAGCAAATCCTAACCCCCGAAGAAAGAAGTTTGGAAAATCACTGTTCATAAACTCTAATTAAACAAAGTGATCAAATTTTCTGAATAAGTGACTAGGGCTTTGAATCTCACTAGAACAACGCATTTAAAGATTTAGAAGCCATTTCACTCAAATCCTAAGCCAAATCCTAAACCCTAGAAGCAAGAAGTTTGGAAAATCACTATTCATACACTCAAATTGAAACAAAGTGATAAAATTGTTTGCAAAAGTAAGTAGGGCGTCGAATCTCACTAGAACAACTCATTTAAAGATTTAGAAGTCATTTCACTAAAACACAAGCCAAATCCTAAACCATAGAAGCAAGAAGTTTTGAAAATCACTGTTCATAAACTCAAATTGAAACAAGGTGATCGAATTGTTTGAAAAAGTAAGTTGATAGGAGCATAAAGTGCGACGATATTATTGAGTATATGCCCCATTTTAGCCTTGTTTCTCCCTTAAGTTTCGTGTTTTGAGTCATCGAGTCATTTTAAGAGTATTGTACAGTGTTTGACGTGAAATAAGCAGAAAAAGATAAATTCATGAAAAATCCTAGCTGGATCAGGATTCCTCGTTTTTGCGGTCTTTACATTTTAATTCCCTTTATTTTCTCTAGAAAATTCTGATATTCTCCTGGTTGTTGTAGGAAACCTTGGCTGGTGGAACTCTTGGAAACAACAACGATGGAGTCATAAAATAAAGCATTTAAGACATTTGACCAAGCAATGAACAAGGAGAATAAAGGAGAAAGACGTTTTTCAGTTGTGGAATAAAGGAAAAAGATGTTTCAACTGGAAAATAAATAAAGGAGAAAGACGTTTCAGCTTGTTAAAAGACCCCATAATGAGAGGAATTAAGGCCATAAAGGAGACGTTTCAGTTGGGAAATTAAAGGAATTATGATGCAATCCCATCCGTCTAATGATGAACGGTATGATCGACAAAAGCCAACCAATGCTCCCCTATAAATAGGCAACATCACTTCCTGGCCAAAAGCTATTCCAAGACTCTGCCCAATTCACTCCTTAAACTTCCATCACTTACAAGACCGTGACCACCATCCAGCCATCATTCTACGCAGTTCTTAGGCGCTGAGTCAAGGACGCTCCACCACCATAGTAGAGACGAGTTCATCACCTTGTTGCCAAGCCGCTGAGGAAAGCTTCAAAGTGTAACTATGACTCTACTCACAATTTTTGTTTCGGTTTTGTGTGTTTGGAGTTGCGAGTTGTGTAATTGGAGACATGAGATTTTCAGAATATTTTTATTAATATTTTTGAGATTTTCAGTTTATTATTGAGTTAATTTCGAGAATTCTTTTATGATCACTACTACAAAAATCTTGATTCGGGACACCCGCTTCATTTTTACAATGACACATAATTAAAAAAATGTCTTTATATGTCTATTACGACATGATAGACTGTTTGGCCTTTAATTAAAACAAAGGCCCTCACTCCTTGAACCAAAGGCAACGTCCTTATATATGTATAAGGACAAAGTAATGATTGAGTCTTAAAACATTTAAAATGAGCAAAACACGCTGATATCTCACTTGGCTTGAGGTCTAGAGTTCGATTCCCCTACATTTCTAAAAGTTTTGAAGACTTTTTACTTCTATCCCCGAATCACACACCGATTGAAGAAACAAAAACCTCTCAGCGCCAAAGCGCCAAATCTTTCCTGTTCATCTTAAGTTTCCCTCTACAATTTTTGAGTATCCCCAAATCTTCTCTCTGCAACACTTGAGATTTGTACCCAAATGGCAATATACCAAATTCACTTTCCCCCTAATCCTATTCACTTCATCAAACCTAACATTCATATTTGTGAGCAGAAAAGAAAAAAACTTACCTTCCTCTCTGATCATACGAACACCGATTATCCAAGCCTCCGGGTTACCTCCGCTTTGAGTACGCAAAGTTCTCGTAAGGTACCGAGTTCCCAATTTTCTATTGTTTAAGTAATTGCTTTGAATCTGTTTCTGGGTTGTTTATTTCTTGGATTTATTCATGATTTGGATTGGGTATTTTGAGTTCGTTTTTACTTTTCTGCATGCATCTTCGTTTTAGGTTTTGTTATATTTCATTACTGTTTTGTTTGTTTGGGAATTGATATTGACTCTGCAATTAATATCTACAGATGACTTGATTGTTGAGAACTGGTGAACACGCTTAGAAAGATGAAGTAGTTTGTGAGATCAATGATACGTGCAAAAGCATCGCCAATTTAAACCCTGAAAATGTCGAGCGTTAGTATAGGATAAGCAGGGATCGTTCTAAACCGGGGATTGAGGGTGCTAACATGTGAGAACAAATTAAAGAAAAGAATTTACAAGTCACGAAATTAAAGAACAAACATATACAATTTCACAAAAATATTTTACAAGTTACAAGCATGCTTAGAATTAGAACAACAAAGAAAAGAGAGAGAACATACATACATTCACACGAATCTAGAGAACAATGAACAATAGAGAGCAACGAAAATCACATATATATACACAAAGAATTCGAAGGAAAGAGAGAAAACAAGTTAGAAAAGGTTTTGGAAATCCTACTCCTATTTATACACAATTTACAAGTCCATATCACATAGGGAATCCATATACAACAAGGATTACTAGTTATTATCTACTTAGAATTACTTAATCTACAAGAAAACAAAATCCCTAAAAAACACCAAGAGAATCCCTAAATTTTAGCAATCCCTAAAAAACACAAAACAAATCCCTAAAAAAAACCAAATTAATTCCTAGAAAACACTAACACATATTTACTATTCACGGAGACACTATTCACGAATTTTAAAAACATTTTTTATTTATTTAATTATCTAAGTTAACATGCTACCTAAAAACTCTAAGTTAATTTTAATTATTTACACATATACAAAAACACATAACAAACGAAACAAGGGGGGGTTTTTGAAGATTTAAACTATAATTTTCGAAAACAAATAAAAGATTAAAAACATTTTATTTACATAGGTGGGAAAAGAAGAATTTTTGGAAAACAATTTATCAAGAACCTTTCAAGAACAACATATTCATGCATCCCTTAATCTTGTTAATTACCATGGAAAGATATCAACCAAGAAACAAAGTTACAAGCGCCCAATGTCCCTTATATGACTTCCCTTTACGCAATTGATCGACGAAGCGCCAAACCAACATATTTCAAATGCAAGTATCACACAATCGAAGCGACTCATAATCTCATGCATTCAAATCATTAAGAGCAAGTGAAAGTTTAGTCAATAAACATGCAAATTCAAGTACTCAAAGCGAATCTTTTCATTACATGCATAATCTGATCTCGACCTTTGTACAAAGCCTTTACTACTATATCGAATTAGGGTCCCGAAGCGTTTTACCTAATTACTAGCTCCAATTACATGCAATCATCCTAAGTTGGCCACCAAAGAACAAGAACACATAAAAGTTATCTATAAAACAAAACCAGATTATCATTCCATATTTCGGCAATTAATCAAGATCAAAAACACACAAACACATCAATCATAGAAAAGCATATCAAAATTGCATCCAAAATTCAGAAAGTTAACTCATGGTTTCGGTTTTACACAAAGAAAAACAAAAACAGAATTTCTATCTAACAAGTCACAAAACCGAGAAGAAAACATGATGAAGATGGTAAGAACAACCCTTGACTACGTCCCAAGGTCCAAAGCAGATCCAAGGCAGCAACACAAGATGAAGATCACGGCAAAGGATGGAGGATGGCACGGCAAGAACTTGCAAGATGCGAAAACCTGAAACTCAAGAGCAAACCGGTGAGAAACGAAATTGTGGAGAATATGTGTCAACCTTGAGACGTCTAATACACAAGGTATATATAGGAGAACGTCCCAAGGCACTCCCAATTCGTTTCTACTTGGTTTCTCCAAAGTTGTGTTGATTTAGGACTTGTTTGGCACAAAGTAGATTTCCGGCAGTCTTGACCTCAGTGTACTAAAACGGCCATAACTTCCTCTAGAAAATAGATATCGACGAGCTGTAAAATGTTCTGGAAACTAGACATCTGTAGCTTTCCAACCATATAAAGATCATAATTTTCTGAGCTCTGAGCGATTTTCTATGCTCCGTTGAAGTTGACTGATCTGCACAGGCAGTAATCCGAATCTGTAATGGATTTGACTTTTAAAGCATAACTTAAGTCTAATTCGGTTTTCCTTCACATCACATGCCTCTCACATGTCTTCCACGCCTTATTGAAGAATGAAACGTCAAGAACTCCCTAGAACCTTCAAGAATCTCACGGCAATTCCAATCCATACTCAACTAGAAATCCAAACTCCACATTGCTTTGAAATCCGAATTCCTTGTTGCTTTCTCTTCCATGTGCACGGCATATGATCTTCTTGAGACTTCTAGATACTTCATGAACGTTCCCAGGCTCTCCTAGTATGAGTAGAACTCCATATGCAAGTAGGTTTCCTAGTTGAATACTGCTTCCTTTTCCGAGATGCTTCTACACTCTTCCGGAACCTTCTTGAGTAATAATCCTTATCCAACAGGGACTCCTTGTCATACTAGTATTCCTTATCTGAGTAGAATTGAGTTTCCTTGTCCAAGTAGAACTCCTAGTCCAAGTCAGCTTCAGACTCCTACTTCAACTGGGATTCCTTTTCCTAGTCAAACTGGGAAAACTTCCATTTCTTCATTTCTTTCCATTTCTGCGCCACTTGTGCCTTCCTTAGCCATTTTTGGACTTTGAGACTCCATTTTACCTGCAAAACACTAACTAAGTTAAATTGATCAAGAATAAGGAAATAACTTAGCAAAATATAGGGTTTAAACATTATAAACGTCGCATTTTATGCTCCTATCAAATTCCCCCACACTTAACTTTTGCTAGTCCCTTAGCAAAATCAACATAACAAACCAAAAAGACTAAGAAACAAAACAAAACAAAGAACTAACGAAAATACCAAGTATAGAAAACGAAAAACACAAGGACTCAAGACTCAAGAAAAACGTCAAAAACACTTAAACAAAATCAACACAAAAACATCACAAACAAAGACTCCAACGTTGACACACACAATGACTTCTAAGCCCTTTAACATATTGTCTCAGCAATCTCATACTTTCAAGTCGCCAAGATTAGCACTTAACCAAGCATCACATCTTCAAGATATTCGAGAGTTAATTACAAAATATAATCCACATATAAGCATGTAAGACTTGGGGGTAAACAATGGTGATGGGGGTTCTCAACACATTTCAAACAAGTCATGATTCAACCTCACATAGATATATCACTCTTTCTTCTCTCAGATTCAAGGTTCATGCTTAAAAGCTTATCACTCAAGTATATGTGAAAGATTACGAAGTAGATCACATACAAAAGAAACGAAAGCATATATATTTTTTTCTTTTAAAGATCTCATGAAAGATATCAACCACATGCACGAATGAACCCAAGCCATAAGTTCAACAGTTATAACTCATCTCCACATCAAAGGCTGTCCCATCTTAAGGATCAAAGAGGTCTTACAATTAAGGTTGTAATGGGGCCAAGGCTTAGGGTTAAAAGAAACGAAGGGATAGGAAAATCACAAAGTATCCTAAAAACCTAGCAGAGCACTTGTTGATGTAGAGAGACCACTTCGAAATCCACCAAGCATAGCAAAACGTCATGTCCTCCTTCTTGGGCTTATAAAAGGGCCAAGTGTCATCATGTTGGGCCCAAACTTCATTCTAACCTTCTTTGAACAAGTGTGAATAGGACAAAGACCAAATTCTTCAACAATGGGCCTTCAATTCAAAACAAACTCCAAATCCACAAAGTATAGGGGACTAAAATCCATAGAACTTAAACAAGAATACACATTTTTTTCTTTCATTTAATTGCCGAAACATATTCTTTTTCTTTCGAATTTTTTTATTTTTCTTTTCTTTTTCGGCAATTACATACAATTTTTCTTATGGACAAGTCTACCCCCACACTTGAACTTCTTCATGCCTTCAAAATTCATCCTTGACGCCAAAACTCCAAGCAAAGTCTCAAAATATGCTCCACTAAGTCTTTAGAACAAAGGGTATGGATATAACTATACTAAGGTTAAGGGTTAAGGAATTTTGAGGGTGATGAAAGAAAAGGCTTAATGTAGGCTCAAAGGGGTTAAACTAGGGGGGTCCCACGACGGGCACAAATAGGGACACAAGATATATTTGGCAATGGTGGTAAAAATCCTAAGTAAGTACCTTTATCCTTTCCAGAATCAGGGCCATATATTGATTATAAATGTCTCAACAAGCATAACAGTGAATTCTAGCATTCTATAGTCCATTAAAGAGCTATGGCATGTAGTCAATCAAGATGAAAGAATAATGAGATCAACAAAATCATCGCCAAGAAAATAAGAGTATAATCATTTTTTTCGTTAATCACTCACAAAGAAAGGGCACATGGCTCAAATTCTCACTTAGGGTTGTTATGAATCACAACTTATCTTCCACATGTTCATATTCTGTACCAAAGTTACGCATGCACCATATCTACTACACATTCATATGCTTTTCATAAATCATGATTAACCAAAGAATATCATCAAACATTATCTCAATCTTGTGATCCTCTTTTAGCCTTAATTTCAGAGATATAAGCACATCCTAGACAGTTAAAAGGGCATCCTAAGACTCGATCACAAAACAAAACACCACAAAAAAAAAACAAAAAGATTTTTTTATTTTTTTATTTTTTATTTTTTTTTATTTTTTGAACAGTGACGATTTTTTTTATTATTAATAAAGTGACGAAAATAATTTTTTTTTTTTTTTTTTTTTTTTTTTTTTTTAAGACCACAAAACTAGCTATCTAAAAACAAAGTGAAACGTTAAACCCTTCCCCCACACTTAAATCATACATTGTCCTCAATGTATAAACAATTATAAAGCATGCAAAGCATCAATCAAGCATAGAAGAATAGTTAACGCAACAAATCCTAAAAGAAAAGCAAAGTTGACGAAAATAAAAGAGAAGGGAAGAGTTCAAGAAAGCAAATCTGCGTTGATGGCTCCTCCACAGCTACGGATGAAATGGGTTGCCTCCCATGCAGCGCTTAATGTTTAAAGTCTTTCAGCCTAGACTTGCACCTTCATTTATTCCTCTGGTTGTGGCGCCTCTTGGAGGGGTACATCCTCCACATTGTGCCCCACAAACGCCTCATAGTAAGGCTTAAAACATCATATATATATACATTCATACACATGGGCAACGAAAATTTTAGTGATTAGTTACAATCTTCTACAATTTTCGAAATAATCAACTTCAATAAGAGATCTTGTAAGTCAAAGTTTAGACGTGCGGCCCAGAGATTCTAATGTTAATACAAGTCTCCCCTCCTAAATCTTTTGGTAACTCTTTTCACACAGAGCCAGGTAGTAGAGGAACGATTTTGGCGGAGCTCAGCTCACTTGATTGACAGGGGACGAGACCCTTTGTCAGCACTTCTCGTATCCAATCAACCTAGACACTTTGTGCTACTAAGGTGCGCCTACTTGATAAAGAAGGTTGCTTGACAAGTATTAATAAAAGAACTCTCACCTATTCCGTTATGACTTACTTTCTTCTTACCAAAACCAATTATCTCGAAAATTGTCTAAGTATATGACTTTAATAAAACATCATGGACTATTGTTTTGGACGTGCGGCCCAAGTCCTTGTCTCCACACATATTTCTTCTCAAATCCTTTGGGCAACCTTACTGAAATGGCCAGTGCGGGGGAGGACGAGCACGAGAGGTAGAAACCATTTTGGCACAAGCTACTCCCACATTGTGGTTTACGCTCGTTTGATTGCCTTCTGGATTCAAAACCCGTCATGAACGTTGTCCCCTTCCTAGTCACCATCTCACATAGGCTATACTTACTAGGATAAGGGAAAAATTAAGTGCAAGACATTTTTCAAGTGTTGACAAAAACCGCCCACAACCTTAAGAGACCTAAATTAGGTGCTAATAAGGGGTTAAGGCTAATGTCAACAAAAGAGACTTCACCTATTCCATAATAGTTCATAATCCCTTACCAAAATCATACCTTAGTGGCGTTTTCATCACATGAAGACTTTTCAATCCCCGGCAACGGCGCCAAAAATTGATACGTGCAAAAGCATCGCCAATTTAAACCCTGAAAATGTCGAGCGTTAGTATAGGATAAGCAGGGATCGTTCTAAACCGGGGATTGAGGGTGCTAACATGTGAGAACAAATTAAAGAAAAGAATTTACAAGTCACGAAATTAAAGAACAAACATATACAATTTCACAAAAATATTTTACAAGTTACAAGCATGCTTAGAATTAGAACAACAAAGAAAAGAGAGAGAACATACATACATTCACACGAATCTAGAGAACAATGAACAATAGAGAGCAACGAAAATCACATATATATACACAAAGAATTCGAAGGAAAGAGAGAAAACAAGTTAGAAAAGGTTTTGGAAATCCTACTCCTATTTATACACAATTTACAAGTCCATATCACATAGGGAATCCATATACAACAAGGATTACTAGTTATTATCTACTTAGAATTACTTAATCTACAAGAAAACAAAATCCCTAAAAAACACCAAGAGAATCCCTAAATTTTAGCAATCCCTAAAAAACACAAAACAAATCCCTAAAAAAAACCAAATTAATTCCTAGAAAACACTAACACATATTTACTATTCACGGAGACACTATTCACGAATTTTAAAAACATTTTTTATTTATTTAATTATCTAAGTTAACATGCTACCTAAAAACTCTAAGTTAATTTTAATTATTTACACATATACAAAAACACATAACAAACGAAACAAGGGGGGGTTTTTGAAGATTTAAACTATAATTTTCGAAAACAAATAAAAGATTAAAAACATTTTATTTACATAGGTGGGAAAAGAAGAATTTTTGGAAAACAATTTATCAAGAACCTTTCAAGAACAACATATTCATGCATCCCTTAATCTTGTTAATTACCATGGAAAGATATCAACCAAGAAACAAAGTTACAAGCGCCCAATGTCCCTTATATGACTTCCCTTTACGCAATTGATCGACGAAGCGCCAAACCAACATATTTCAAATGCAAGTATCACACAATCGAAGCGACTCATAATCTCATGCATTCAAATCATTAAGAGCAAGTGAAAGTTTAGTCAATAAACATGCAAATTCAAGTACTCAAAGCGAATCTTTTCATTACATGCATAATCTGATCTCGACCTTTGTACAAAGCCTTTACTACTATATCGAATTAGGGTCCCGAAGCGTTTTACCTAATTACTAGCTCCAATTACATGCAATCATCCTAAGTTGGCCACCAAAGAACAAGAACACATAAAAGTTATCTATAAAACAAAACCAGATTATCATTCCATATTTCGGCAATTAATCAAGATCAAAAACACACAAACACATCAATCATAGAAAAGCATATCAAAATTGCATCCAAAATTCAGAAAGTTAACTCATGGTTTCGGTTTTACACAAAGAAAAACAAAAACAGAATTTCTATCTAACAAGTCACAAAACCGAGAAGAAAACATGATGAAGATGGTAAGAACAACCCTTGACTACGTCCCAAGGTCCAAAGCAGATCCAAGGCAGCAACACAAGATGAAGATCACGGCAAAGGATGGAGGATGGCACGGCAAGAACTTGCAAGATGCGAAAACCTGAAACTCAAGAGCAAACCGGTGAGAAACGAAATTGTGGAGAATATGTGTCAACCTTGAGACGTCTAATACACAAGGTATATATAGGAGAACGTCCCAAGGCACTCCCAATTCGTTTCTACTTGGTTTCTCCAAAGTTGTGTTGATTTAGGACTTGTTTGGCACAAAGTAGATTTCCGGCAGTCTTGACCTCAGTGTACTAAAACGGCCATAACTTCCTCTAGAAAATAGATATCGACGAGCTGTAAAATGTTCTGGAAACTAGACATCTGTAGCTTTCCAACCATATAAAGATCATAATTTTCTGAGCTCTGAGCGATTTTCTATGCTCCGTTGAAGTTGACTGATCTGCACAGGCAGTAATCCGAATCTGTAATGGATTTGACTTTTAAAGCATAACTTAAGTCTAATTCGGTTTTCCTTCACATCACATGCCTCTCACATGTCTTCCACGCCTTATTGAAGAATGAAACGTCAAGAACTCCCTAGAACCTTCAAGAATCTCACGGCAATTCCAATCCATACTCAACTAGAAATCCAAACTCCACATTGCTTTGAAATCCGAATTCCTTGTTGCTTTCTCTTCCATGTGCACGGCATATGATCTTCTTGAGACTTCTAGATACTTCATGAACGTTCCCAGGCTCTCCTAGTATGAGTAGAACTCCATATGCAAGTAGGTTTCCTAGTTGAATACTGCTTCCTTTTCCGAGATGCTTCTACACTCTTCCGGAACCTTCTTGAGTAATAATCCTTATCCAACAGGGACTCCTTGTCATACTAGTATTCCTTATCTGAGTAGAATTGAGTTTCCTTGTCCAAGTAGAACTCCTAGTCCAAGTCAGCTTCAGACTCCTACTTCAACTGGGATTCCTTTTCCTAGTCAAACTGGGAAAACTTCCATTTCTTCATTTCTTTCCATTTCTGCGCCACTTGTGCCTTCCTTAGCCATTTTTGGACTTTGAGACTCCATTTTACCTGCAAAACACTAACTAAGTTAAATTGATCAAGAATAAGGAAATAACTTAGCAAAATATAGGGTTTAAACATTATAAACGTCGCATTTTATGCTCCTATCAATCAATTTTGAAATTGCATCTTGGTAAGTGTCTTCTCTTCTCATGGAAATATGGCAGCTAAAGGCATGTTCTTTTCTTCTTCTATTTTGAGATGATCCATTTAGAAAATGTACAGTCATCGTGTTAAATTTCACTACTTCTAGGACAACATTTCAGTTTCAATATCAATTATAAGATAGCAATCTTATGGAATAGAGTTTAGGAATTTGTTATTTTGTGCAGTTCTAATGGGGTTCCTTGATTTAAAGTAGACATATTCAGCATGGAGTTTTGTGTAAGGTTTGAATTTTGTTATTTTGTTACATAGGTTCCTTTCTTGAATTTGATTGAGGTGTAAATTCTGACTGGGGATACATACTCAAGAAAAACTTTCATTTTATGTACTGTGCATCTCCTGCGAGACGGCCCAAATAGTATGTTGAAAGAGATAGGAGTGTTTCTTCATGCTTTTCTTTTTATTGTTGTAAGCCTGGTTAAGCTACTGGCTCTTATATTTCTTATGGAGTTTGAGATTTGTTTTTTTTTTTTTTCTCTATGAATGGCCCAACTAGTTCGTTGTCTATGACTAAAGAAGTAAGGTTCATGAAAATATGGGAAATAAGAATGCATTCTTAGGTCTTGTTGTGTTTTTAAGTCAAAATGTCATGCTTCACATTTCGATACTGAAAATTTGAGCTAGCTTTTGGCTAAAAATAAACAAGTACAGAGGAAGCAAGTCTTTTGTAGTGACAGCATGGGGTTTCCTTACTAACGTGAGTATTGATTGGTGCATGCAGCTGCCTCATCTTAGATACCTTGCCTCATCGAAGAGATTTCTCCTTACTTAAATCAAGCTCTAGGAGATTTCTCCTCACTAGGATCTATATCGAGGAAATTCCTCCTCATTTGAATCAACCTCAAGAAGATTTCCCCTTCACTCGGATCTGTTTCGAGGAGATTTCTCCTTCAACCTGGAGAAGATTTCCCCTCACTCGGATCTCTCTCAAGAAGATTTCTCCTTAAAGAGTTTCTTTTGAATCCAATAGAACATGATAAGGTCTGAAGAGATTTTTCTCTTCTACTAGGATCAGCCTAGAAGGGATTGCACCTCATCTAGATTTTTCTCGAGGAGGTTTCATCTCACTCGTATCTTTCTCGAAGAGCTTTCTCCTTACTTACATCAAGCTCGAGGAGATTTCTACTTACTCAAATCTTCATCGAGGAGATTCCTCCTCATTTGAATCAACCTCGAGAAGATTTCCTAACTACCCTTGAATCATCAAGTTTTCAGAACACATGTTATTATAGAGAAGGTTTTGAGTTGCTTTTGCCCAAAAAAGGAAGTACCTCCATACATGTAAATTTTACTATTATTTTTGTGAATAGATAAGTTCTGCACACTTGTTTATGGCCTTATTGTTCTTGAATGTAATAGAGTAAGATTATGATTAGTCTTGTTGCTTATGATAACAGGTTGGTGGCATTGAGAGGAATTTAGATTACGAGAATCTTTCCATAAAATTTTCTGGAGCAAACTTTGATTGGATTGGAAAGGTATGCTAATTCTAATTCAATATACTATATATATATACAATTTACCTAATTGACTTATATAAACAATAATATTAGAGGAATTCAATATATATATATATATTGTACATAGTTGATATTGCATCCCTTATTTTTGCCTTACTTGAATGTACTTTCTGCTATTTCATATATGTTGTTTTCTGATATATATATGTAATAGATTATAATCATTCAAAATTTGGTCAAATGAAAAAGTAAAATAGTCATAACTCTGCAGCCCCCTTACTACTAAGAGTTAGAGTTGGTCTTGTTATTACTAATAATTAGTTTGTTATTACTTGTCTTAGAATGGATAGAGCTTGGATCAAAATGGATAGGAGATCACCTGAGTATGAGGTCGGGGTTGATATGTTCTTAGATTTTGTTAGTCGTCATGCGAGTGATCCTAACCAGATTCGTTGTCCGTGCTTGGATTGTGGGAATGTTAAACCTGGTACAATTAGGACGATAAAAGATCATCTGTTTTGCATTGGTATCATTAATACCTATGATGTCTGGTATTATCATGGAGAAGATGTTCCAAGTTCAAGTAGTACAAATGCAAAGAGGGAGAATTATAAGGAAGACCATTTTAGAGACAATACTGTAGAGATGGTTCAAGCTGCACATGAGGATTTTGTTAGTAATCCAGAAAAATTTGAGCAGTTACTTGTTGATGCTGAGAAACCAATCTACCCTGGTTGTGTAAAGTTTTCAAAGTTATCAACTCTTGTGAGATTGTACAACATGAAAGCAAAGGGTGGGTGGCCTGATGTTAGTTTCTCAGAACTATTAACTTTCTTGGAGGAGTTACTTCCAGCCAACAATGAAATGCCATTGAACCTTTATGAAGCGAAGAAAACATTATGTGCATTAGGCTTAGAATATGAGAAGATACATGCATGTCCAAATGATTGCATTCTATACCGAAAGGAATATAAGGATGCAATTGCATGTCCCACTTGTGGTCTATCTAGATGGAAGGTTAAGAAGACTTCAGATGAGACTTTAAGTGAGAAGAAGAAGAAAGCCCAGATTCCTGCAAAGGTTCTTTGGTATTTCCCCCCTATTCCAAGATTTAGAAGAATGTTTCGTACTAAGAAGACAGCAGAGAACTTGATTTGGCATGCTCAAGATAGGGAAGATGATGGTAAATTACGTCATCCAGCAGATTCTCCCCAATGGAAGCTTGTGGACTACATGTGGCCGGAGTTTGGGAGTGAGCCAAGGAACCTTCGACTTGCCATTTCAGCTGATGGGATAAATCCTCATAGTTCTCTTAGCAGTCGTTATAGTTGCTGGCCAGTTATAATGGTGAATTACAACCTTCCACCGTGGTTGTGTATGAAAAGAAAGTTTATGATGTTAACAATGTTGATTTCTGGTCCTAAGCAGCCGGGCAATGATATTGACATTTATTTGGCACCCCTAATTGATGATTTGAAAACTCTTTGGGAGGTTGGTGTAGAAGCTTATGATGCATATGCTCAAGAGAGGTTTGTATTAAAAGCTGTTCTTTTGTGGACCATCAATGACTTTCCGGCATATGGGAATTTGTGTGGATGTAGTGTAAAGGGGTACTATGCGTGCCCAATATGCAGTGAAAAAACACATTCCAAATGGCTAAATTCTAGTAAGAAAGTGTCATATACTGGTCATAGAAGATTTCTTCCCCGCAATCATAGGTTTCGAGCAGAAAGCAATACTTTTTATGGTGAGCAAGAGTTTGGATCAGCACCTGAGCCATTAACAGGAGAGGAAATCTTACAAAAAGTTGAGGGGATCAAATATGAATGGGGTAAGAAGACCGTAAAACTACATCAGGAAAAAAAAGCAGCCAAGGAAACAGTGAAGCTAGGAAAAAGGAAAATTAGAGATGGAAAGAAATTGGCAGGAACTAAGAATAAGGTGAAAAAAAAGAAAGATGATCTTAAATCTGCTTGGAAGAAAAAATCAATTTTCTTTGATTTACCATATTGGAAAGAGTTGTATGTTCGTCATTGTTTGGATGTTATGCATATAGAAAAAAATGTATGTGAGAGTATTATTGGCACATTGCTCAATATCCCTGGAAAAACAAAGGATGGTGTGGCAGCTCGTGAAGATCTCATTTCTTGTGGTGTACGGGCTGGGTTGGCACCTAAACCGGGGAAAAGAAAGGCTTATCTTCCACCTGCTCCTTATACATTATCTAAGGACGAGAAATTATCAGTTTGTGATTGCTTGGCTGAAGCTAGGTTTGCAAAAGGATGCTGCTCCAATTTCAAAAACCTTGTGTCAATGCAAGATTTGAAACTCTTAGGCCTTAAATCTCACGACTGTCATATGCTGATGCAACAACTTTTTCCTGTTGCAATTCGTGCTGTTCTGCCTAATCATGTTAGATATGCCATTACAAGGTTTTGCCTCTTCTTCAATGCCTTGTGCAGCAAAACAATGGATATCATCAAATTGGATGCAATGCAAGATGAAATTGTGGTGACTTTGTGTTTGCTTGAAAAAATTTTTCCACCTTCTTTCTTTGACATAATGGTCCATGTTACGGTACATCTTGTTAGGGAAGTACGCTTATGTGGACCTGTTTACCTGCGATGGATGTACCCATTTGAACGGTACATGAAGTTTTTAAAGGATTACGTTAGAAATCGTAATCGTCCGGAAGGATGCATGGCAGAATGTTATATTGCAGAGGAAGCCATTGAGTTTTGCGCAGATTTCTTATCAGATGTTAGTACTGTTGGAATCCCGTTAAAGACCTATACTCTTCAGAAAGGAATTGATACACCACTATCAGTTGGACGTGTTCATAAGCCTGGCAGAAAGCTATTGCGTCAAGCACATCTATGTGTTTTGATTAATACACCTGAAGTTATGCCTTATCTCATGTAAGAGTTCCTGCATATGTGTATTTTTTACTTAACATGTTTGATATTTCTACTCCTTCAATATAGTTATAAGTAAAAAGGAACTAACTGACATGCCTTCATAATTTTTTAGTGAGCATGAGGAGTTGTTGAAGATTCAGCATCCTAAAAAGTCAAAAAGTGAGAAGTGGCTTCGAGATGAACAAAACAGAACTTTTCAAGATTGGTTAAACAAAGAGTAAGGACTTTCCTTCAAAGCTAAGATGCTCAGATTTTTTTTATTTGTTATTATTATTTTTTATTTAAACATAAAAAATAATCATTCAATTATGTACAGGTTGAGAATGAGCTTGCTGATCCCAATAATGACATATCTAATACTTTGAAGTGGATAGCAGAAGGGCCTCGGGAGACAGTGAAAAAGTATGCTGGATATTCTGTAGATGGCTGCCATTTTCACACAAAATCTCATGATAGTTCTCATGTCCAACAAAACAGTGGAGTGACTTTGGTAGCAAAGACAATGCAAATATCCAGTTCTAAAGATAAGAATCCTAAGGAAGATGATATGACTTTCTATGGAACGATTCATGAGATATGGGAGGTCAATTATAATGATTTCACACACACAATATTTAAGTGTGATTGGGTGAAAAGTACAACAGGTATCAAAACAGATGAGTTTGGGTTTATATTAGTTAACCTTGGTAGCATTGGACATAAGAATGATACCTTTGCAGTAGCTAGTCATGTGAAAAAGGTATTTTACATTAAAGATTCAAGGTGGTCAGTAGTACTTGCAGCTCCTCATACGGATTGGCTAAATGAAGATGATTTGGGGGACACAGCAATTGATCATCCATGTTTTACTCAAGCATTGCCACCTTTTGAATCATTTGATGCAATGCCTGAGAATGAGTTAGTTTATGTACGAGATGACTGTGAGGGCACATGGGTCGAACACTATGCTTCGTAATCTGACTTATTTACTACTTGAATGGACTTTTGTCTATAATGGTGGTATATGTAAAAGTTTTTCATATTATTATCTGCATATTAATTGTTTTGCATTTGCCCATCTCAGTATTAATGTTTGAGGAGTAAGGCTTAATATGTCCCCTCCTATGTGTAAAATTGATGTTTTATTAAATGGAAATGTTATAAAGTTGTTGAATTTATTTTATGTGCTCATGTAGCAGTGAGTTATTTATTTATTTATGAATTATATGTTTGTACATTGTCTTTAATGTGTTATTGTTTGTAGAATCTTGCAGTTCTAGCCAAGATGAAACACTTCGAAGACAATCCTTTAGAAGATGATGATGAATATACAGATGAGGATGCAGATGACCAGGCCACAAACAAGAGGAAAGGGAGAGGTCCAACTTTGATGTCAGACTTGGTCCATCGTAGGGGCCATAAGGGTCGTATAGAAGTTGGATATAACACAAAGGGACAGCCAGAAGGCAAGCATGGATCAAATTTAGCTAGTTTCATTGGAGTAATGGCGCGAAGCACTGTTCCAATTATATATGAAGATTGGAAAGTGGTACCAGCTTCTTTAAAGGATAAGATATGGGACATGGTTCTGGTCAGTATCTTTACCATCTTTTTTTTATGCTTGTATTTCATTATTTGATAAAAAAATGTGAACTTTTTTATCTGCCAATTACCAGAAAGCATTCATCGTGGATATGAATAGTAGGAAGCATGTCATAAGCAATGCTGGAAAGGCATGGAAATCATTCAAGAGCACTTTAACAACATCATATATACTGAAATTCAAACATCAGCCTCTCAAGCTGAAGACTCCACCGTCTGGCTATGATTTCATCCTTCAAGCACATTGGGATGCCTTTGTGAAGTCTCGATTAACAGAAGAATTTGCGGTATGTATAAATAAATGAATTAGAGTCAAAATGTTTTATTTTATTTATGTTACTTATACAATATGAATGATTCAATTATTGGTGTGGGTGTGACTTTGATAGGAAATTAGAGAAGCTGCATCAAGGAGGCGAGCTCTCCATGTATACAATCATCGAATGTCTAGAAAAGGCTATGCCAATTTGGAAGAAGAACTAGTAAGCTCTGATTTTGTTTGTAGAATTTTGGCATGTAACTTTGTGGCAATACTATAATCTGAGCATTATTTTAATATTGAGCAGAAATTGGCGTTGGGTGACCAAACTGATATTGATCGATCAGTTCTGTGGAAGAAAGCACGTGTTGATAAAAATGGAAACTATTCAAATGAGGCAGTGAAACAACGTGTTGATAAAATTGTAAGTCCTTATTATTTAGATTATTAGTATTCCAATAATCTAATTACAGATGTATACATAACCTCAACAATGAGAACTTTATGCTTACAGGATGAAGTGACTAAACATGTTAAGGATGGTATTATATCAACAGCTGGTAGTAATGACATACTGACAATGGCTTTGGAAAAGCCTGAATATTCCGGTCGTGTAAGAGGTGTTGGAAGCAATGTCACACCTATTTTGTACTTCAATACTCCAAGGTGTCGATCTCAATCCACCCAAAATCAGTTGTTGCAACAAATGGAGCAAATGCAGAACCAGCTTTTAATGTTTACTCAATTGCTACAACCTGATCAATTGTTAATGATGCAACACATGGTCCAAGGTAGCCGTGTGTCTGAGAAATCTAGTTGCTCAGTTCAGAAGGACAAAGTTGAGACATTATCTAAGGAGGAGGAGTCTAGGGTGGAAATGATGAAACGAAAAGAGAAGAAGTCTAAGAAAGCTACATTTAAAGTCAATGTACAAGAGGCTTTGAAGACTAGTACTAAAATTCCAGAAGAAATCGAGCAGGTATGCTACTTTTGTATATTTCATTTATTTGAATAAAATTTCATGATTGATTTAACAAATTCATTAATTTTTTTCCAAGGTAAAGCAACACAATAAAGAAGAATCAGCTTTGAAACCTGGAAAAAACAAACAAGATGGCTATACAGAGGTTCCCAAAGACAAGCCACAAGATATTGAAAAAGTACATATAATCTTTCAGATGCTTAACTACATTTATAATAATTAATAAAAATGATGTAAACACTTTTTCTTGGCCAGTCAAAGAAGTGCAAGTTAGCTGTGGGGAATATCAACAATGTTGTTGCAATGGGAATGGTGATTCCGTTAGATGGACCAATTCATGGAGTGCCATTAGGGGATGGTAACGTACGAGTTTCTGTTGAAGTACCTATTAAGGGTGAGGCTCTTCTGCCAATACCTATTGGCGATGAAATTGTGACTCTTAGACAAGCAATTGGGACTCATGTGGCTTGGCCTCGGAATCTTGTTATAGTGACCAATGAAAAGGTATGACGTACATTATGGGATTTTGTTTTCTATAAATAGTAGCGATTTTCTATGACCATCATATATATTAATCTATTTCTTTGTGTCACTGTTAGCCCAAGCTAAAGACTCCAAATGCATCATTTAAACCCATGTTGCCACAAAACTTGTACAAGATGCCTCTATCTGTACGATTTCTATTGCAATTTGCTAGGACAATGCGAGAAGAAAAACCATTGAAGGTGGCCATTGATTCTGGTGTCTTTGGATATGAACAAGAAACTTACCTTAACAAAGATGACATCATTGAATTTTGTTCGATGGAACCACTGTCTACTGTTTGCATGACAATCTACATGAGGTTAGGCTATAACCATGATTTTTAAGTATCTACTTCATTCAAAATTGTTAGTATTATCTATTAAGATGTTAATTGTTGGCTTTGTTTTGCTTAAGACATCTATGGTCATCATTAAAGAAAGATCATAAGGATAACTTGTATGGATTTGCGGATCCATCTTCCTTCTCTCATGATTCTGGAAAACGAGATGAAAGATCGTTTGCGTTGTCAGTAAGATTAGAGAAAAGCAAGGAACAACAATTGATTTTTGCTCCTTACAATTTTGGGTAAGTTAATCTAAAATTTCCATGTTTAATTTCATTTAGTTTTGTGTGTGACAATAAAGAGCTGTATAATTCATTTGTTTCATGTAGGTTTCACTGGGTTATGGTTGTAATTAATCCTTATAGTGATATGGTGTATTACTTGGACTCTCTTAATCCTGTTGACATAGATCATGGATTAAAAGGTGTTATAGACGTGTACGTAATTCTCTTACTTTGTTATGTGAGATTTCATTTGGTTTTGACACATTATTCTTAGTGTATAATGTGTTCATATACACGTGTACGTGCAGTGCTCTAAGAATGTTTAATGCCCAAAAAGGAAGGAATCGGAAAAATGCTATTTGGAAAATCATACAGGTTATAATCTGTTCAAATTATGATCTCCATATTGACTGCTGTAGTTTTAGTTCAGTTCAGTTTTAAAGCCGAAGTGCCTTAGACTAATACACCTCTTCGTTTCTCTATCTCTCTTTTTCCAAGTGTTTGTTTCTTTCAGTTTCAGATGTGTTGTTGTAGCACCTGACTGTTGAATCTATTATTGTTATTGTTAACAAATGCAAATGTGAGATGGACAATAAATGCCAAAATATGCATGGACCATATTATATAATTGATCTATATAGCTTGTTGCTTATATGTTGAATGATAAATTGACAGGAGATGTTCTATGAATGATGTTTGGAAAGTGTTTATACAAGTATACACACCTTACAAGAGAATCTTCTTTTTGAATTCATATTTATCTTACTTGTTTGTGATTAGGAGTATGCCTTCTATTATGATGATTTGTCAAATTCAATGACTGATCATCATCTCTAAGCATGTCTATCTTTAACTCATTATTAGGAAAGAGGGAAAAAAAAAAAAAAATCTGCCTTCTTATTGGTATTCCATCTTTCTATATATCTATAGTGATATGCTTACCAATTTACTTAACTGAACTTTGTAGTGTCCTACTCAAGCGGGAAAAGTGGAATGTGGATATTACGTAATGAGGTTCATGAAAGCAATCATTGAAGATCCAACCATATTAACAAGAAGCAAGGTTAGCTCTTAAATGATCAGACTAGCTAGCATAATTACTATTGCAATTAAAAATTGTTTCTATGTTGGTTTTGGTAAAAATAACAAGACTATTGTACATGGTTGCTGGTATTACTTGTGGAAACAAAGAATAAAAGGACATTTATTGCTTTATATTGATTGTTGTTGCAGTTCAACAACCAAAGTTACAATCAAGAAGAGATAGATGATGTTCGAGTAGAGTGGGCTGATCTTGTTGAAACATTACTCCAAGATGATGTAGAATAGTTTGGTTAGTATATTTTGAAATGTATATATTAAGCTGAGTTTTTGTGCATGCCCATGTAAAGTTTAGATCAGCTAGCTTTTTGTAAGCACTAGAAGTACATGTAATGTGATCTCACCGAGACTTGTGGTTGGCATGTGTATTTTGGATGCCACGAGGCTTGGGATAATTTGTACACATTGCTTGGAATCTCCATGACAAAAATAGTGCGTCCTAATAGTTAATAGAGGACATTTATTTGTCCTTTTTTTTTTAAATCATATAATGTCTACAATGACGTTTTTTTTTAATTTAAGGACACACACTGCGTGTCCTCGTATATAATATATGACAGTTTTTTTTACCTTATAAAGACATCTTTTGCTAGTCCTTCAATATATACAATGACATCTTTTTTGGCTAAGAGGACATTTTGAAAATGTCCTAGTAAATATTTCAGGACATTTTTTTGAAGATTTAAGGACACTTTAAATGTGTCCTAATAAACTTTACATGACGTTTTTTTAAGTTTTAAGGACGCTTTTATCACGTCTTAGTAGACATTAGACAACATTCTTTCAAAGCTACAAGGACGTTTTTTAAGTGTCCTAATAGATATTTTAGGACGTTTTTCAAACGTCTTAAAAAATGACTTACAATGACTCCTTGATAGATGACGTTTTTTTTGCGTGTCATCTAAAGTTTTCAAAGACGTTTTTCGAACGTCCTTAAATGCTTTTTTTGTAGTAGTGGATGCATGTTACAATATTGTGCCCTTTTATGTGTTTAGGTAATTTTCAGAGTTAGGTTCATAAGTTTGCATGCTAGAATAATGGTGAGAGTTCTTGTGTGTTTGCTTAATTTGCCAAGAGTAATTATTATTTGTTAAGGCGCTGAGTTAAACAAGTAGCAATTAGTTCTAAAAAGTGGTAAAAATCATGTCTTAATGATTAAACGATTCTGGAAATTACGTGTTAAATTCTATTTGTAATGGTTAATTTGCACGTGTGAGTTGATTCGAGGGTTAGATAATACTACTAGTTAAGAGAATTACGCTGAGTGTTTTCGAAAATTAGTAGTATTAGGCTTGGTAAGGACTTTTCCGATCCAAGCCTACATTAGAACAAATCAGATAAATGGATTGATCCGCTGAGGCTTTTCATTTGGGCTCTTATCTATGCATTCAAGATGGGCACAGTTTTGTAGCATGTTGAAATGAACTTCTGAGTGGTATTGGTCAAGGTTAGGGAAGTCGATCATTGTATATAGTTTTATTTGTTTTGTTTTTATTTTAAGTAGATTAGGAACCAAATCTCAAAACCCCCATTTTATTCTTTTATTTGTTAATTGACCTTTTTGTGTAGGTGTACCCTACAAT
The DNA here is from genome assembly GCF_958449725.1 of Rosa rugosa. NCBI lineage: Eukaryota > Viridiplantae > Streptophyta > Magnoliopsida > Rosales > Rosaceae > Rosa > Rosa rugosa. The sequence continues at coordinate 35,064,874 of NC_084820.1, forward strand.
CCCCGGACTGAACGATCCCTGCTTATCCTATACTGACAACTACATTTTGCAGGGTTAAATTGTGAGGCTATTTTAGCCGCATCAATTTTTGGCGCCGTTGCCGGGGATTGTTAAAATCCCTAGTACTTAAAGTGTCATCGATTTTGTTGTTTATATAGAATGCATGCTCAATTTTTGTACTATACTTGTGGAATGGTGACAAATTGCGATTTATGTTAGGCCAAGCTATAATTGTGATTTAGTTTAAGTTTTATGAGTGTTACAAAATTAAGCATGTCTTTTATAATTGTTGTACAATTTGTAGAAGTTTTTAAGCATGTTGTAAATTGTATATTGTAAATTGTAGAATGAGTTTTTTTTTTTTAAGCATGTTGTAAATTGTATGTGTTTCACTTAGATTAATATACTTAATTGTTGTAAATTGTATGTTGTCATGAATTTAGTTAAATACTTAATTGTTGTAAGTGTGTACAATCGTATGAGTAGATAAGGGCCCTTTTGTTAATATTGGCCTAAACCCTTCATTAGTACCTTGCTAAGGTCTCTTGAGGTTGAGGGCGGCCTTTATTAGCACTTGGAGAACGGTCTAACACATAAGTTAATTTCCCAGCTGAGTAAGGGGCGCATGCGGATGGTGTCTTAGATTGGGACCCTGGGTGATGGGTTCAATTGGATCTCAGAGATACTATAGAATGAGCGTAAACCACTATGTGGGAGTAGCCGATAGGGGCCTAAACCTCAATGAGGGAGTAGCCTCCGTAGTATCACCAAAATGAGTCCTCCCTCTCACTTACCTCTTAATCTGGCCATCCAGCCTTCTGAAACAAAGGAAAGAGACTTATGTCTAGGCGACTATCCCTATATCGTATCTCACCAATAGTAGTGGTTTCTATTGGGCTCGACTTACAACTTGGAATCAATTGAGATATTAACTATGTTTATAACAAACTCAAAAAAAAAACAAAAACAAAAAAAACAAAAAAAAAAAACAAAAATTGTTGTGTGGCATGCTTAAGGTATATTGGATCCTCTGTTCCAGTACCTAAGTATGTAAATGTAAAAGTAACTTAGAAAGTTAAGGAAGGGCATAATGTTTGTATCTGAACCTTGTATATGTTACTAACACTTGATTGCCAGAAAGTTCTGTTATTCCAGTCCAGACTCAAGCTATTCCCAGGTAAACTTCGTTCTCGTTGGATTGGCCCATTTGTAGTTACTAATGTGTTTGTTCATGGTGCTGTAGAGATCAAGAGTGAGAAGACGGGGAAGGAGTTCAAGGTTAATGGGCATCGTCTCATGCCCTACTATGAGTCCCTGGTGGAGCACACATTGGAAGAGATACCCCTCCAGGAGACACCCCAGGACATGTGAATAAGGAGAAGAGTCTAGGCTGAAGGACTATAAATATTAAGCGCTGCATGGGAGGCAACCCATTTCAACCGAAGCTATGGAGGAGCCATCAACGAGAGTTTGACATTTCTATCCCTTCACTTGCTTAGGCTGAATTGTACTTGTGTCTTTGTTTGTTTATTTTACCCTTCCCTTATTTTCGTAGCCCCCCATATTTAGATATACCATATTTCTTGCCTACATTGAGGACAATATAGATTCTAAGTGTGGGGTGGGTTTACACCTTTATTTTAGTTTAGTTTATTTTAGTTTATACCATTATTTTAGTTAAAAAAAAAATTAAAAAACAAAATGTTGGTCTTATAGAGTCTTTTTGTTTGTTTGAGTCTTAGGATGCTCCTAACGTCTAGGATGAACATGTCTCTGAATTCATGGCTGAAGGTTTTCACAATCGAAATAGGACTTAATTGAATTCTGTGGTTAATCGACATTGTGATACTTGTATGAAGATTTGAGATAGGATTGTAACTTGGTTCATTAAGCATGCTAGGATTAAGTCTAATTCATTTGACCCTAAGTGAGCTGTTGAGCTAAACTACTTTCTTTTCGAGTGCTTTATTGATAAATTCAGAATTTCATGGCTGTATTTGCAAAACCTCATCATTCTTTGAAAATCCAATGATCATGTGCCATAGATTTTAATGGACGAGAGAATACTAGAACTCGACTGTTGTGACTGTCAAAACTTGTATGCCATAATATGCACTGATCCTGGATAGGATAGAAGGCATTAGGGTAACCACCATAGCCAAACAAGCATGTGTCCCCAATTGTGCCCGTCGTGGGTGACAGGACCCGCCCTAGATTTCACCCTGAAATCCGAAGAGGCCCTGCGGGGCCCACTTTAGAAGAAATTCTACCAACAATTTGACAGAAGTTCCACTAAAAATGGACAACCCAAAACCTGTAGAAAAATATCCACACTTCTAAATCATCCATCCTTATTCTCCTGGAGCCACCCTGCTCCCTATATCACAACATCTCACATCTCTCATTTCATAAACAATTCTGAATTTAAGAATATTAATCTCATAGGTTATCAGAGCAATCTAATGTACAGGCGAACAAGAGAATAGAAAGCAAGATAAATGACCGATACTTTTATAATGCGGAAGCTATGCCTCAACCCCAAGTACGCTCGACCTCAAGCTAAACTGGCCTGCAAACTGGGCATTTAAAACCGAAGGGCCCAGGGGAAAACATTTAAAATCCGTTAGAGTGAGTGGACGAAAAATAAGTAATTTCGAATGAATAAGTAAAACTTAATGTTTTCCCAAGTTATTCTCTAAAATCTCGCATGCAGTAACAATCTTGAAAAATACTTTTAATCATCATCTTTACTGCAATCTAATCGCGTAGAAATAAAACATCTTAAAATCTCATCCTCAATCCTTATAAAAACATCCTTTTCAAGAGGCTTGCTTGATAACTCGAAAGGACTGCTGTCTAGTCATCCATGCCATCTGGGAGGGACTGCCACCCAGATGACGCATCGGAAGGGACTGCCAACCGGAATAGGAGGCGGTGGTAGAAGGGACTGCCAACTAACCACAGGTAGTAGACGGGACTGCCGACTAACTACCTCATGTCATCTGGAAGGGACTGCCACCCAGATAACGCATCGGAAGGGACTGCCAACCGGAATAGGAGGCGGTGGATAGAAGGGACTGCCAACTAACAATCTCATGCCATTTGGGAGGGACTGCCACCCAAATGACGCATCGGAAGGGACTGCCAACCGGAATATAGTCTGGAAGGGACTGCCAACCAGATTATTACCTAGAAGGGACTGCCAACTAGGTAATATGCGCATGCGCCGTAAATAACCTCCTCAATAAACTGGAAACAGCCTCTTACAATTACCTGCTTTCGGAAATAAACTCGATAATACTTCAATAAATCATTAATAATCCACTGAAAGCATAACTCAGGATTATCCCGCTAACTCATACCTCAATATCTCAATAAATCCTCGAAAGCATAAATCAAATACTCTGTAAATCAATAAATGTTTTCGGAAAGAAAACTCAATCTTACTTCAAGGCTGAAAAGCTCAAAACTCAATAAATCTCGATAATTCAACTATGCTCAAATATTTACTAAATCCTTCGTACTCGTATATCATCGTATCAACTGATATTCGAAATCAATAATTCTCATAATATTTTCTTAATCAGTCACTTCCCGAAAATCATTTCTCAACTCAATAACTCTTGAATAACTATCTCAAAAATCTACTAAAAGCCCTCGGGAAGGAATTTCAATACTAATCTCGTAATTCATGAATAAATCCCGATAAATCAACGCTCAATAAACCATAAAACCCAATAATTCAAAACATAATTTAAATCTCAATTGGAAGGAAATAATAATACTGCATGCATAATTAATTTAAAAACAAATGTCCACTCACAGTACTATTTAGGCGATCACGCATACGAGTTCCTTCATCGAGCAATAGTTCGGTATATCGCCCTGTACACAATTATAATTCGTGAATAACTATTCAACAATTAAATACGATTCTCAAAATCAAATCCTCATAAATCATCTCGCCACTTCTTCTCTGATTCAACCCAAATTTTACCACTAATACCATTTCGTTAATTTAAAGGTTCCAAGGCAGAACCGAGAGATATCCGACGGCCGGATTCTCGTAATTCGATAATCGAAACCCTAAACTTCAAAAATTCATAATTAATTCCAAGCTTCTCCAAAATTCACCAAATTTCATATACAAGCTCTACAATATTTATAGGATTTAACTAGCTAAAAAAAAACAGAATATAAATCACTGTTCATACACCGCACTATTCACCGTCGCACTATTCATGCAGCTACACTGTTCATGCGGCGGCCAACTCCTCCTCCGGCCACCAAATTTCAACCACAGAATCATCTCAACATTCTAAGCACTTTTCATAACTGTGACCAAGTGAGAAAATACCTTGAAATGCTCCAATTTTGCCGATGAACACAAACCCGGAAATCTCCAAACCCACAAATTTGGAAATCCTTCAAATTCACCTTCCAAACGTGGAATTTCCAACTAGAAGTCTTGAGGGAAGATGATCAGTGACCCGAGGCGCTCCTAATAGAGCCAATTTCACCGCCGAAGATAGCCGGAAACTGGAGAATTTCGCCGGAGAAGCAAACAGCTACAGTAACAATGCTTGCATAAATTCGGGGTTTGCCGGCCAAATCGCCGATACCCACTGGTACCATCGTGTAGAGGAGGAAGAGACGGTCCAAGGACAACTGGAATCACGTTAATCGGACGCCGGACGGTGAAGAAATCGGAAGAAGAAGGAGAGAGGGCGACGCGGGGGAAGAGGGAGAGAAAATCGGGGAGAGAGAAAATGACGAGTTACCACAGTAACTCGTCCTATTTATAGAAAGTTACCATGAACAGTAATTTACCTTTTCGCTTATAACTTTCGCATACGAACTCCGATTTTTACGTACCACATATGCACGCGCTCGGTTTAACGTCCTCTACAACTTTCATGAAGAACATTTTCTCAAATTTTGACCCGAACAAAAAGCCAACTTTTAGGGCCTCTAAAATGTCGAAACGGAGCCAAAAAAGTAAATGTAAATGTCGTTTACCCATCGAAAGACTCGTAAACTGGTAAATTTAGGTTCGGGACGTCACAATCTCCCCTCCTTATAAAAATTTCGCCCTCGAAATTCCATACTGTTGAAGTAGAGATGGGTGCACACGTTAATCCATAATAAACAGTCACGAAGATGAATAGCACATCAATCCTACAGCAGTGGCGAAGATAAGGCACAGAAAAGATGTGCAAATGTGCTCAAATCATGTAGAAATTACCTTCAAAACTGATCCAAGACTTGACCAATTAGGACAGGGAGATCAACCCTTATAAGAAACAACCCTCTAGCTGAAATCTAGTCAATTATTGTGATCTGAATAATTCTCATAGTGTTCTTACTAAATTCAGTGTCATAGTAGGTAGATTTACTTCCATTCATTACTGACAGTCCTAACAACTGAGGAAGAACATCGTCAAAGCATTATGTTTGTAGCAACCTGTAAACTGTTCAACTATGTGAGCAGAAACGCCTACTAAAATTTCCAGAATAAAGACTCAAGGCTAAATCAAGGTCGGTTACTTGAACGAACTACACATTGAAACTGCATAACGAAAATCAAATCTTCTTTGGGTTAAGTTTTCCCTTTGCAATCTTAAGTCAACGACTGGAGCAACTGATAATTTCAACAATCTCAATTACACAAGCAACTAAAAACATATACTTAAAACCCCAAATTTATCAATGTTCCAAGTCGGATACCCTTGTCTTACCTAACTATGTAGTAGTACATACTCACAAGTACACAACTCCGGCGTCAAGAAATTTAGGTCAAATACTAGTCCAGATAACTCATGGTATCAATATCACAAACTATTCAATTTGAATAGTAGCATTCATATCTTTTTCATATAACTCGTGCAGTGAAGATCCACTTGTTCACCAACAACATGATGATAATACATCTACCCACACTTAATACAATTTCAATTCGTACACGGGTTTATGGAAAGTCCAACAGTTAATAAAACACCACAAGATGTTCACTGATAACCCACATGTCTGAAACAACCAATTTTCTTAGCAACCACAAAACTGTACTTGCTTTTTGTCTGTTTGTGCTTAAATTTCTGATCGAATGTCGTGCACGTAGAGATCCCATAGTTGTCAAGCATATCAAAGAGTAGCCTCGAATCAATCTATAAATTCTTAATCATGAAGGTTATGGGGCCACTACACTTCATTTGCGCTACTTTGATACCTAACTAAAACATTGATCAAAGCCTTGGGATGACATCTAAGTCAACTAGAGAAACTTCTTTGATATATACCCCGCTGGCCATAAGGCGACACATTTCACACACCTACTCATGTTCAAAATTGCTGTACCAGACTGCTAGCAAAGTAGTCCATTCTTTCTTCTCCGCGTTTCCAAACCATAATATTCCAATAATCAACGTCAAACTTGCAAGTACTTGAGTATAGCCAACTCTCCTTGCATGGCTCAATGCCGATACCCCCAAGCCACACTGTCTTCGCTGAATTGAGGATAAAGTAGCTGAAGATCCACCCTCTAACAACACTTATTCAATAATATTCCAGCTACAACAACAATTTCAAAAACTAATCTGCGCTAACTAAGATTGCACCAAAATTTCTCAATCCTCATCTCGCTAAGCATTAATCCAACAACACATCTCAACCATAGTAGCTCAACAGTTAATACTTCAAGTGTCGGTTAAAACCTTTGATAAAACCCAAGTCCAAACAATTAATTTTCAAACTCAACTCCAACATCCTGCTAAGTCATCGTACCTATAAACCCGTGATGGTGACCGAATATCAATCGTACCAACAACTTTCTATACTTCTCCAATCAAGGCCACCATACGGTAGAAAGATCGATCAAAGTAAAAATTAAATTTCAAACTGTTTAACCCATTACCACCAACAACGGTACCAAGGTAGTAAAACTCACTTAATTCCTCAAAAGCAAACTGTTAATATACGTATTCAACTCAAGCAACAACCAATTTTCCTAGATGATAAAACACCGTTCACAGAATTTTTCCTCGAACAACAACCTTGATGCAAAACAGACACCCGTCCAACATCTCGTATCACACCAAGCAGTACCTGGATCTGAAATTTAATCCAACCACATGGTGATCCAATTCCTCCATTTAATCATTGTTGAAATACGTCACTGCCAAGACAAACCGCATTACGTTTGACCCACATATAACAAGAATTCTGGTCAAACCTTAATTAGAAGTATTTCCGGAGCCAACTAGGAAACTTATTTCCTCAAAGTTATTCCACTAACCACTCTTACAATATCACAATCCAACTGTCTAGCAAAAACTTCACCAAGAATCTATCACAATTAATCTTCAAGGCTCCACAATTTATAACTCGAATCATACTCAATATCACAAGTAAATTCCACTTGCACTATTATGAATACCCAACGATATCACTACCACTATTCTCCGATTTTAGGTACAACCATTACAGCCAAAAACGGATAACCAAGTACACACATCGGTACAATCTCATACACAAAAGTTGTTTCTAATCTTCTCAATTAAATACTGGCAAAGATCGTAACTCGATTGTAAAGCTCTATGCGTCCAACTAAATACTCAAGTTTCAAACATAAAACTATATCAAACTTAAATTCTGTCTATCTTCTTACTCAATACGATCCAAAACTTCAAAAGGATCAATTATAAGTCAATGTATCTAAAATCAATTTCTTCCAATCCGGACAAAACGAAATCCAAATATCATGGTTAGGTCAAAGGCCCAAGATAACAGTCATGATTACCAAGTAATCTCCAACAACTGTCAATGATATTCCAAATGTCGCTTATATAACATATCATCTCATGTAACATAACTCCTGAAACCTTGGTTCAACGTCAGAACCACTAATATTACTAGTTCCATTTCCATCAACAATTCTGATTCCAAAGCAATTTATAGCAAACAGAGACAGCCCAAAGATATGTCCACTCATCTCTAACAATCAAACACAAAATCGAACTCCAGTCTTGCACCTTAAACCTTGCCCCAACAAACTTGTTGGCATCGAGGGAGAGATAACCACCACATTCCCTCGGATCACATTTCGGAGCATAACTCAAACCTGTAAGGTAATCTAACATCACAATCACCAGGAAAAGGTGCAAGACACATAATCAACATGATACGCAGAGAAATCCCTATGAGGTCGGCGTATAAGAGGCATAGCACCTGAAGGAAAATCACTAACCATGTACCTTACACACTTGATGAATACTTCAGCACCGAAGAGTAAACGATGGGGAACCGCTGCAGTCGGGCCATCACTCGGGAGGTACTGAGCAACATCAAGCATATAAGGTAACTAGATCGAAACAAGTCTACATAATCTTACAACCTAATGCTCTGATACCAACTGACAAGACCCGCCCCAGATTTCACCCTGAAATCCGAAAAGGCCCTGCGGGGCCCACTTTAGAAGAAATTCTACCAACAATTTGACAGAACTTCCCCTAAAAATGGACAACCCAAAACCTGTAGAAAAATATCCACACTTCTAAATCATCCATCCTTATTCTCCTGGAGCCACCCTGCTCCCTATATCACAACATCTCACATCTCTCATTTCATAAACAATTCTGAATTTAAGAATATTAATCTCATAGGTTATCAGAGCAATCTAATGTACAGGCGAACAAGAGAATAGAAAGCAAGATAAATGACCGATACTTTTATAATGCGGAAGCTATGCCTCAACCCCTGATAGGAGCATTTTAATGCTACGTTTTAACTGCTATTTCCCTACATTTCCTGCGTTATTTCCTTAATAAAACTCTGTTTAGGAAAGTTTCCATTCTTTGATTGGGAAAGTTCCTAATTGTAGAAAGTTTCCGTTTTGTAGTTTCTATTTTCCATTTTTAGAAAGTTTCCATTTTAGTTTAGGAAAGTTTCCATTTCTTATTTTAGAAAGCTTCTATTTTCAGGTCTTTGGAATAAATAAGCTGAATTGAGTTCATAAATGGAAAGAGAAGCTTCATGAAGATGACATGGCAAGGAAATGACGTGGAAAATCAGAAAATATAATGCCAAGAGGAAATCAAGGAAGAGTTTTTAAAAAGGAAAATATATTTTCCTTGGGGATTAAATTTGCCGTGTAATACTTAAGGAAAAACAAGGTGACAACATGGGAATTAAAGATGATTGATTGAGGATTTCAAGGAGAGATTTTCTTGGGAGACTTTTATGGGAAGGAAATATTGTTGGAGGAATAATTTGGTGTGATTGCCAACGTGAAAATCAGAAATAATCAAGGAGATGACGCCAAGAGAGATTCAAGGGAGAAATAAAAGGAAAGAGAAAAAGGTGGAGACCAAGAAAAGCTGAAAACGTGTCTAGGTGCATCCCTAAATTCCCTAAAGGAATATTAGCCGAAATTCATGAAGAAAATCAGAATAATTCCAAGGAAATTCGGCAATTAAATATTAGGGAGGTATTTTAGAGAATTTTGATTGGTTGGAACACATCACACGGATTACTTGGCATTCTATGATTGGTTGGACTACATCACAAAGCTTACTTGGCGAATTCTCATTGGTGGAAGCTATGTGGAAATTTCTGATTGCTTTGTGAACCCTAGCCGTGCTCCTATATATACCCACCTCTTTGACGTTGAAAAAGGGGTTCCACATCCCTTAGAAAAATTCAGAAAAATTATATTGTTGCCGTGAGCTTCTCTCATTTTCTCTCCATCCTCTAAAGCAAGCCATGGAGTTCAAGCAAGGCCGAAGGGAGAAGAAGGAGCCGTGACTATTCCTCCACCATCCACCATTGAAGACTTGCTTTCAAGCTTCAAGGATCACAACGAAAATCATTCATCCTCATCTTCCATCCACGGTGTAATTCGACCTCTACTTTGTAACCTTTGTTTGAATTTCGTTGGTTTGTTTTAGTTGACATTCATGATTGAACAAAGTTATTAATTTCTGGAATTTTATATGATTGAATGAAATTTTCAGATTCATATTATTGTTCTTCGAGAGTTGCTTATGTGGGTTTGTTTAATTAAATTTGCGTTATAGATAACTTTTGTGTTTTAATCTTATGTGGTTGCAAACACTTAGGGTTTTGATATGAATGGTGCTACAATTTAAGAACATGAATCAACTTTTTGGTTTTGTGTTCTTGAATCGAAAAGTAGTAAAGGTTTTGTACAAAAACCGAATTTAATTAAAGAGAATTGCAATTAGGTGGACTTTTCCATACTAAGTTGCACACTTGAGTTGATAGCCTTTCTAGGTGTTTATTGCGTTGAACATGTCATGATTTACTAGCTTTCTAGGGATTGAATGCATGTTTGATAGGATTAGTCTTTGTGCTTTCACTTAGATTAATTAGCATTGAAAAGTAAAATATGGGAAATTGTTTGCTTTCTAACATTTCACATGATCAACTCCTTTCTCATGACTTAGATGAACAATATTAGGGTTTGAATCGATTTTAATCATATGTTTCGGTTTTGATCTTTGTTCTCTCATTCCATTCTTATTTTTATGTTTTTGCATTTTAATTGTTTTGTTAACTTAGTTTATTTTCGGAAAAACCAAAATCAAAAGCCCCCTTTTTCGTGTACAATGTTTATAATTGTGAATATCTTTGTGAATATTATACTTTGTTTTAATTTTAATTGTTTAATTGTTTGACAATGACAGGTGTACCCTCAATCCCCGGAATAGAACGATCCCTATTTACTTTATACTACTAATGACATTTCAGGGTTAAATTGCGCGCTTGCAAAAAGCGTATCAACCCCAAGTACGCTCGACCTCAAGCTAAACTGGCCTGCAAACTGGGCATTTAAAACCGAAGGGCCCAGGGGAAAACATTTAAAATCCGTTAGAGTGAGTGGACGAAAAATAAGTAATTTCGAATGAATAAGTAAAACTTAATGTTTTCCCAAGTTATTCTCTAAAATCTCGCATACAGTAACAATCTTGAAAAATACTTTTAATCATCATCTTTACTGCAATCTAATCGCGTAGAAATAAAACATCTTAAAATCTCATCCTCAATCCTTATAAAAACATCCTTTTCAAGAGGCTTGCTTGATAACTCGAAAGGACTGCTGTCTAGTCATCTCATGCCATCTGGGAGGGACTGCCACCCAGATGACGCATCGGAAGGGACTGCCAACCGGAATAGGAGGCGGTGGTAGAAGGGACTGCCAACTAACCACAGGTAGTAGACGGGACTGCCGACTAACTACCTCATGTCATCTGGAAGGGACTACCACCCAGATAACGCATCGGAAGGGACTGTCAACCGGAATAGGAGGCGGTGGATAGAAGGGACTGCCAACTAACCATCTCATGTCATTTGGGAGGGACTGCCACCCAAATGACGCATCGGAAGGGACTGCCAACCGGAATATAGTCTGGAAGGGACTGCCAACCAGATTATTACCTAGAAGGGACTGCCAACTAGGTAATATGCGCATGCGCCGTAAATAACCTCCTCAATAAACTGGAAACAGCCTCTTACAATTACCTGCTTTCGGAAATAAACTCGATAATACTTCAATAAATCATTAATAATCCACTGAAAGCATAACTCAGGATTATCCCGCTAACTCATACCTCAATATCTCAATAAATCCTCGAAAGCATAAATCAAATACTCTGTAAATCAATAAATGCTTTCGGAAAGAAAACTCAATCTTACTTCAAGGCTGAAAAGCTCAAAACTCAATAAATCTCGATAATTCAACTATGCTCAAATATTTACTAAATCCTTCGTACTCGTATATCATCGTATCAACTGATATTCGAAATCAATAATTCTCATAATATTTTCTTAATCAGTCACTTCCCGAAAATCATTTCTCAACTCAATAACTCTTGAATAACTATCTCAAAAATCTACTAAAAGCCCTCGGGAAGGAATTTCAATACTAATCTCGTAATTCATGAATAAATCCCGATAAATCAACGCTCAATAAACCATAAAACCCAATAATTCAAAACATAATTTAAATCTCAATTGGAAGGAAATAATAATACTGCATGCATAATTAATTTAAAAACAAATGTCCACTCACAGTACTTGATGAGCTTAAAGCAAGCGCATAATTTAACCCTGAAATGTCATTAGTAGTATAAAGTAAATAGGGATCGTTCTATTCCGGGGATTGAGGGTACACCTGTCATTGTCAAACAATTAAACAATTAAAATTAAAACAAAGTATAATATTTACATATATGCACATTATTTACGAATTAAAAGGGGGTTTTTGATTTTGGTTTTTCTGAAAATAAAACTAAGTTAACAAAATAATTAAAATGCTAAAACATAAAAAATACAAATGGAATGCAAGAACAAAGATCAAAATCGAAACATATGATTAAAATTAATTCAAGTTCATCATCGTTCATCATAGTCATGCAAGAGGAATTGATCATGTGAAACGTTCAAAGCAAACAATTTCCCATATTTTACTTTCAACGCTAATTAATCTAAGTGAAAGCACATAGACTAATCCTATCAAACATGCATTCAAGCCCTAGAAAGCTAGTCAATCATACATGTCTAACGCATTAAGCATCTAGAAAGGCTATCAATTCAAATGTGCAACTTAGTATGAAAAAGTCCACCTAATTGCAATCTTCTTTGATTAAATTCGGTTTTTGTACAAAACCTTTACTACTTATTGATTCAAGAACACAAAACCAAAAAGTTGATTCATGTTCTTAAATTCGTAGCAACATTCACATAAAAACCCTAAATGTTTCGAACCATTCAAGATTATCATACAAAAGATTTCTATCATGCAAATTTAATCAAACACTCACACAAAAGCAACCATAAATCGCAATATATGAATCTGAAAATTAACAATTAATCATAAAATTTCAGAAACCAAAACTTGTTCAAACATATGTGTCAACTAAGGCAAAACCAACGAAAATACAAACAAAGTTACAAGGAGAATCGGATTACACCGTGAAGAAGGTGAGATGAATGAAGTGATGATGTGGTCTCTTGAATTTCGAAAGCAATCTTCAAGGTGGAGGATGGATAATGTTCACGGCTTGTCTTCTTCTTCCTTGGCCTTGCTTGCACTTCGTGGTTACCCTAGAGGATGGAGAGGAGCACGGCTAGGCTAGAGAGTTTTCTGATTTTTTTCTAAGTTGTAACTTGTATCAAGAGAGGAACCTCTAACGTTGAGAAGAGGGGAGTATATATAGGAGACGCATCCTTGCTCTCCAAGCCGTGTAAACCTCTTAATATCCCATGGAATTAATCTAAAAATGCCACATAATTTCCTCCAATAATAGCTTGCCAAATAAGCCCTATGACATGGTTCAACCAATCACAAAATTCCATTTTAATTCCCTAATATTTTGGCCGAAATATATAGAGATATATTCTGATTTTGTAGTTCAATTTCGGCCAAACTTCCTTAGAGAATTTAGGGAACGAACCTAGACTCCTTTTTGGCCGTTTCTTGGTCTTCACACTTTGGCTTTCCTTAAAACTCTCCCCTAGAATCTCTCTTTGCCGAATTCTCTAGGGTTTCTTCATGAATATCACGGCAATTCCTCCTTTTCCTCTTGGCTTGGACGGCAAAAGATATTCTAGGGTTTATCTCTTGATGTATTTCCATAAAAATAACCCTAGAAAATCTCCCTAGAATATCTCCTTTTAATTTCTGATTTTTGGACGCCAACTCCTTGTTTCTCTTTTTATTTTGGACGGCAAAACTCTCCTAGGGTTTATTCCATGCGTCACAAACCCTAATCTCTTGGGCCATGATGGGCCATGATCCATTTTGCCGAAAATTCAAAGTGCTCTTGGGCTTCGTTGCTTCATCTTCAAGCCTTCTTCTTTTCCAACGCAAAACACTTCATTTTCTTCATTTCTTTTCATAGTTGCGTCGGAAACTTCATTGGTAAGCTCTCCTCCATTTCGCAGGGTTTCCTGGTTGCACTAGGAAACCCTCTAGGCGTCATCCTCTAGGGTTTCACGTTAATCCCCCTCTTTTCTCTCTTAATTCTTCACGGCAACAACACAAAATAATTCTCCAAGAATATTTCATTCCAAGAAAATCTCCCTAGAAAATCTCCACCGAAATCTTCTTTTATATTTCTGATTTTCCACGCCAACTTCCTTGTTTCTCTCTTACTTTGGACGGCAACAACATCCTAGGGTTTATTCCATGCGTCACAAACCCTAATCCCTTGGGCCTTGTTGGGCCTTGATCCATTTTGCCGAAAATCCACTTCATTCTTAAGAGTTCTTGGGCTTTGTTGCTTCATCTTCAAGCCTTCTTATTTTCCAACGCAAAACACTTCATTTCTTTCATTTCTTTTCATAGTTGCATTGGAAACTTCATTGGTAAGCTCTCCTCCATTTCGCAGGGTTTCCTGGTTGCACTAGGAAAGCTTGTTTCTTCATTTCAGCTCAAATGTGTGGACCGTTTTCTCTCATATTCGTTCGTCTTGATGTTCGCAAGCTCCTCTTTCCATTTGTGCGTTCATTTCCACTTTTTAGCTCGGAGGTCCTGAAAATAGAAACTAGTATGAAAAATAGAAACTTACTAAAAATGAAAAATAGAAAGTTACTAAAAATGAAAAATAGAAACTTGCCAGAAATGAGAAATGAAAACTACAAAAATAGAAACTTCCTAAAAATGGAAAATAGAAACTAAGAAAAATGGAAACTTTCTACAAATAGGAACTTTCCCAATCAAAGAATGGAAACTTTCCTAAACAGAGTTTTACTAAGGAAATGACGCAAGAAATGTAAGGAAATGCAGTTAAAACGTCGCATTAAAATGCTCCTATCAAGTGACTAGGGCTTTGAATCTCACTAGAACAACGCATTTAAAGATTTAGAAGCCATTTCACTCAAATCCTAAGCCAAATCTTGAACCCTAGAAGCAAGAAGTTTCCAAAACCACTGTTCATAAACTCAAATTGAAACAAAGTGATCAAATTGTTTGAAAAAGTAAGTAGGGCGTTGAATCTCACTAGAACAACGCATTTAAAGATTCTAGCCATTTTACTCACACCCAAAGCAAATCCTAAACCCTAGAAGCAAGAAGTTTTGAAAATCACTATTCATAAACACAAATTGAAACAAGGTGATCGAATTGTTTGAAAAAGTAAGTAGGGCGTCGAATCTCACTAGAACAACTCATTTAAAGATTTAGAAGTCATTTCACTAAGGGAAATTCGTCCAAACAGTGTCTGAACTTTTCCAGACTATTAATTTTCATACCTATACTTTGAAAAATGTCATAATGGTACCTGAAGTTTTGGCCCCGACCTAATTTCCGTACCTAGCAACAGTAAAGTCGTCAAGGGCGTTAAATTTTGAGGGGTAAATCTGGAACTTTAGGTATTCTCAAGGGAAAATCTTCTAAACAGTATCTGAACTTTTCCAGACTATTAATTTTCATACCTATACTTTGAAAAATATCAAAATGGTACCTGACGATTTAAGCCCGACCCAATATTCATACCTAGGAACAGTAAAATGGTTGACTCCGTTGAACAGTACCAGAAAAGTATGCCAATAACTACCATGCCCAATACGAGATTCAAATACCAATATCAACATGGTATACCTAGATCTAAATATTCATATACCCGTATCCAGAAGAACTCAGGAAGATCGGCGTACGATGCCAGACCACCGCCAACAGCCGTACTCAGACCCATACTTGATCGGAACCCGACCTTCATCTACATCGACGACCTGAATTCGGAATCGTCCTCCGACACCCCAGAACCTGACTTAGGGTCTCGCGTCAAGGCTGTCTAGCAGATTGCCCAAACTACGACATCTCGTTTTGACAGAGATCGGAATCGCTTCGCCATTCCATTTCCGACAGAGATCGGACCCAGACTTGACCCAAAGTGGAATTACCAAAATTTCAGATTCCTTTGCTATCAGACTCGTCGGATTCCAACCTAAAGCATTGAAATTTCCTTGTGCATCCACCCGAATAATCTCCATGATTCCAATTATCTGGTGAACTAGGCTTAAAACCGAGCAAACCCTTGCAAACCAAACCATTTTTGCTGTTATAGCTACCAAAATTTCCACATGCATCTACCTAATCACGACTTTTCTTTCCTTCTTCTCTGTTGTCTTCTCCCAAACCCATCAAAAAAAGAAAAATTGAAATTGATTTCAGCTGCAAATAATTGAATTTGATTTTTTGGATTGTGGGTTTTGGGATTTTTGATTGAAATCGAAGCAGAGAAGATGCTGGAGAAGATCGCGTTGCCGGCGAAGCCATCACTGAGAGGGAATAATTGGGTGGTTGACGCCTCACATTGTGGATTCGATCTGTAATAGCGAATTCCAACATATCTTCTAGTACCAGAGCTTCTGTTAGGAGTAAAGAACCCGAGTTCAATTTTTTCTCCTGATAGAAAACTGAGGTAGGTAGCTGAGTTCTGCGGCTCTCAACTGAGGTAAGACGAAGACCTTTGACTTCGAGGTCTGGGGGGCAATGTTTGAACCCAACGGTAGTTATTGGCATACTTTTCTGGTACTGTTCAACGGAGTCAACGGTTTTACTGTTCCTAGGTATGAATATTGGGTCGGGCTTAAATCGTCAGGTACCATTTTGATATTTTTCAAAGTATAGGTATGAAAATTAATAGTCTGGAAAAGTTCAGACACTGTTTGGAAGATTTTCTCTTGAGAATACCTGAAGTTCCAGATTTACCCCTCAAAATTTAACGCCGTTGACGACTTTACTGTTGCTAGGTACGGAAATTGGGTCGGGGCCAAAACTTCAGGTACCATTATGACATTTTTCAAAGTATAGGTATGAAAATTAATAGTCTGGAAAAGTTCAGACACTGTTTGGACGAATTTCCCTTTCACTAAAACACAAGCCAAATCCTAAACCATAGAAGCAAGAAGTTTTGAAAATCACTGTTCATAAACTCAAATTGAAACAAGGTGATCGAATTGTTTGAAAAAGTAAGTAGGGCTTTGAATCTCTCTAGAACAACGCATTTAGAGATTTAGAAGCCATTTCACTCCAACCCAAAGCAAATCCTAACCCCGGAAGAAAGAAGTTTGGAAAATCACTGTTCATAAACTCTAATTAAACAAAGTGATCAAATTATCTGAATAAGTGACTAGGGCTTTGAATCTCACTAGAACAACGCATTTAAAGATTTAGAAGCCATTTCACTCAAATCCTAAGCCAAATCCTGAACCCTAGAAGCAAGAAGTTTGCAAAATCACTGTTCATAAACTCAAATTGAAACAAAGTGATCAAATTGTTTGAAAAAGTAAGTAGGGCGTTGAATCTCACTAGAACAACGCATTTAAAGATTTAGAAGCCATTTTACTCACACCCAAAGCAAATCCTAAACCCTAGAAGCAAGAAGTTTTGAAAATCACTGTTCATAAACACAAATTGAAACAAGGTGATCGAATTGTTTGAAAAAGTAAGTAGGGCGTCGAATCTCACTAGAACAACTCATTTAAAGATTTAGAAGTCATTTCACTAAAACACAAGCCAAATCCTAAACCATAGAAGCAAGAAGTTTTGAAAATCACTGTTCATAAACTCAAATTGAAACAAGGTGATCGAATTGTTTGAAAAAGTAAGTAGGGCTTTGAATCTCTCTAGAACAACGCATTTAGAGATTTAAAAGCCATTTCACTCCAACCCAAAGCAAATCCTAACCCCGGAAGAAAGAAGTTTGGAAAATCACTGTTCATAAACTCTAATTAAACAAAGTGATCAAATTATCTGAATAAGTGACTAGGGCTTTGAATCTCACTAGAACAACGCATTTAAAGATTTAGAAGCCATTTCACTCAAATCCTAAGCCAAATCCTGAACCCTAGAAGCAAGAAGTTTGCAAAATCACTGTTCATAAACTCAAATTGAAACAAAGTGATCAAATTGTTTGAAAAAGTAAGTAGGGCGTTGAATCTCACTAGAACAACGCATTTAAAGATTTAGAAGCCATTTTACTCACACCCAAAGCAAATCCTAAACCCTAGAAGCAAGAAGTTTTGAAAATCACTGTTCATAAACACAAATTGAAACAAGGTGATCGAATTGTTTGAAAAAGTAAGTAGGGCTTTGTGATAGGAGCATTTTAATGCGACGTTTTAACTGTTATTACCTCATATTTACTTAGTTATTTCCTTAAATAAATCCTTCTTGATTAGGAAAGTTTCCATCTTTAGAAAGTTTCTATTTTTAGTAATTTTAATAAAAGTTTCTATTTTCTAGGTACATTGGAATAAATGACAAGGAAATAAAGCTGAAATGAAAAAATGGAGTTTTCCTGGTCCGACTAGGAATCCCAGTCAACGCAGGAATCCTGATGATGTGATGCGGCTAAAATAGCCTCACAATTTAACCCTGCAAAAATGTAGTTGTCAGTATAGGATAAGCAGGGATCGTTCAGTCCGGGGATTGTAGGGTACACCTACACAAAAAGGTCAATTAACAAATAAAAGAATAAAATGGGGTTTTTGAGATTTGGTTCCTAATCTATTTAAAATAAAAACAAAACAAATAAAACTATATACAATGATCGACTTCCCTAACCTAGACCAATACCACTCAGAAATTACTAAGTGTAAAAACAGAAAATCCATTTCAACATGCTACAAAAATGTGCCCATCTTAAACGCTTAGATAAGAGCCCAAATGAAAAGCCTTAGCGGATCAATCCATTTATCTGATTCGTTCTAATGTAGGCTTGGATCAGAAAAGTCCTTACCAAGCCTAATACTACTAATTTTCGAAAACACTCAGCGTAATTCTCTTAACTAGTAGTATTATCTAACCCTCGAATCAACTCACACGTGCAAATTAACCATTACACATAGAATTTAACACGTAATTTCCAGAATCGTTTAATCATTAAAGCATGATTTTTACCACTTTTTAGAACTAATTGCTACTTGTTTAACTCAGCGCCTTAACAAATAACAATTACCCTTGGCAAATTAAGCAAACACACAAGAATACTCAGCGTGATTCTAGCATGCAAACTTTTTAACCTAACTCTGAAAATTACCTAAACACGTAAAAGGGCACAAGATTACAACATGCATCATAAAAGAATTCTCGAAATTAACTCAATAATAAACTGAAAATCTCAAAAATATTAATAAAAATATTCTGAAAATCTCATGTCTCCAATTACACAACTCACAAATCCAAACCCACAAAACCGAAACAAAAATTGTAAATAGAGTCATAGTTACACTTTGAAGCTTTCCTCAGCGGCTTGGCAACAAGGTGATAAACTCGTCTCTGCTATGGTGGTGGAGCGTCCTTGACTCAGCGCCTAAGAACTTCGTAGATTGATGGATGGATGGTGGTCACGGTCTTGTAGGTGTTGGAGGTTTGAGGAGTGAATTGGGCAGAGTCTTGGAATAGTTTTTGGCCAGGAAGTGATGGAAATTCTGTTCTGGACGTTGCCTATTTATAGGGGAGCATTGGTTGGCTTTTGTCGATCATACCCTTCATCATTGTACGGATGGGATTGCATCATAATTCCTTTAATTTTCCAACTGAAAACGTCTCCTTTATGGCCTTAACTCCTCTCATAATGGGGTCTTTTAACAGCTGAAACGTCTTTCTCCTTTATTCCCGAACTAAAAACGTCTTTCTCCTTTATTTATTTTCCAGCTGAAACGTCTTTCTCCTTTATTTCCCTTCTTCATTGCTTGGTCAAACGTCTTAAATTTCCTACAAAAAGGTGGAGAATATCAGATTTTTTTAAGAGAAAATAAAGGGAATTAATGTAAAGACCGCAAAAACGTCGACGGTAAGGAATCCTGATCCCGTTAGGATTTTTTTTCATAAATTTCGCATTTTGCGCCTATTTTACGCCAAACACTGTACAAGACTCTTAAACTGACTCGATAACTCAAAACACGAAACTTAAGGGAGAAACAAGTCTAAAATGGGGCATATACTCAATAATATCGTCGCACTTTATGCTCCTATCATGATGCTAGGAAACCTGAAGGCATTAGGAGACCACATGGCTTGAAGATGACGTGGGAGATATTATGGGAGATTAAATCTGATTTTTGCATGGGAAATCAAGGAGATTATGTTGAGAAAATCAAGGGAGAGTTTCAAGGGATTGTGCAACAAGAAAAAGCTCAAAACAAGTCCAGATTCGTTCCTTAATTCCCTCAAGATATGTTGGCTGAAATTAGAGAATAAAATCTGCAATTTTAATGTGAAAATCAAGAGAAAATCAAGGGGAGGATGTTAAGGATAAAGCCCTGGAGAGATTTAAGGGAGAAAAGGTCCAAAATGAGTCCGGATACATTGTCTAGGTTCATGCCTAGATATTTGGCCGAAAATTAAGAGAAAAATCAGAAATAATCTTGGGAAAATCAGCAACAATATATTAGGGATTAATTTTGGAGCTTTTTGATTGGTTGGATGACACACAGAGCTGACGTGGCGCTACGTGATTGGTCGAAGCTGTGTGGCAAAGCTTGGTCGTTCCCCTATATAAACCCCCCTATGCTAGACGTTTAACACACACATTTCATTCAGAAAATCCTCCATAACGTCATAAGCTCTCTCTCTCTCTCCATTCTCTAGTTGCAAAGTTCTGCGTTTTCAAGCAAGGAGAGGAAGAAGAAGAAGGAGCCGTGAAGATCACATCCTCCATCATCCAACTTGAAGGCTTGCTTCCAAGATTCAAGATCCAACCATCTAGCTCTCCATCTCCATCTCCACTCACGGTGTAATTCGTTCCTTTTCCTTGTAACCTTTTTGGTTTCCTTGTTTGATTTCGTATGAACTTGTTTCTAGTTAACCTAACGTTTAGGGCGAAGTTTAA
This sequence comes from Rosa rugosa, assembly GCF_958449725.1. NCBI lineage: Eukaryota > Viridiplantae > Streptophyta > Magnoliopsida > Rosales > Rosaceae > Rosa > Rosa rugosa. The sequence goes on from NC_084820.1 coordinate 35,085,729, forward strand.
GCCCAATTTCTATGTTTAAATAAAGTTTTTTAATTCTATAATTGTGATTCGAAATTGCTTATGTGAGTTTGTTTAATTAAATTTGCTTTATAGATAACTTTTGTATTTTAATCTTATGTGGTTGCAAACACTTAGGGTTTCGATATAATTGGTGCTAGGTTTAAGAACATGAAATCGACTTTTCGTTTTGTGTAAACTTGAATCAAAGTAGTAAAGGTTTTGAGCAAAGATCGAATTTAATTAACGAGGATTGCAATTAGGTGGACTTTTCCATACTAAGTTGTACACTTGAGTTGATAGCCTTTCTTTATGTGTAATGCATTAAACATGACATGATTGACTAGCTTTCTAGGGTTTGATTGCATGTTTGATAGGATTAATCTAGGTGCTTTCACTTAGGTTAATTAGCATTGAAAAGTAAAATATGGGAAATCATTTGCTTTCGAATGTTTCACATGATCAACTCCTTTCTCATGACTTAGATGAACAATTATAGGGTTTGAATCGAATTTGATTACATGGAATTGGTTTTGATCTTTGTTCCTTGCGTTCCACCCTTGTATATATGTTTTTACGTTTTCTTTATTTGATTTAACTTTTGATTTTATAATTCTTAAACCCCCCTTTTATTTCGTTATTTGTATATATTCTTTTTGTAAATAATACTTTTTACTTTTACTAATTAATTAATTGTTTTTTGCAATTACAGGTGTACCCTCAATCCCCGGTTAGAACGATCCCTACTTATTCTATACTAACAACTACATGCAGGGTTAAATTGCGCGCTTACTTTTAGCGTGTCAATTTTTGGCGCCGTTGCCGGGGATTGAAAAATCACTTGTTTTTGTTTATAATTTTTGTATATAAATTGTTTGAATTTAGTATAAATTAACTAGGATGTTTTTTATATTGTTGAACACGAATTTTAATTGTAAGTTGTAAATTGAATGGAATAGGTGAAGTCTCTTTTGTTAATATTGGCCTAAACCCCTTATTGGTACCCCTTAAGGTTGAGGGCGGCTTTTATTAACATTTGTTGAACTGTCTTCACACTTATGATCTTTTTCATCCTAGTAAGTATAGCCTATGTGGAATGGTGTCTAGGAAGGGGACAACGTTCATAACGGGTTTTGAATCCAGAAGTGCTTACAAATGGGCTTAGCTCATGCCAAAATGGATTCTGCCTCTTGTGGTCGTCCTCCCCTACCTGGCCATTTCAGTAAGGTTGCCCAAAGGATGTAGGAGGGAGTTTGTGTCTAGGCGACTATACTTGGGCCGCACGTCCACTTGATTTACCGCTTGGAATTAGATTTAATATCAATAATATTTATGACAAAAGATAATGTAACAAAATGTTGTGATACACTAAGGTAAAAAAAAAAACATTTGTGTAAATATTTTTCATGTTTTTTTTTTTTTTTTTTTTTTTTGTTTTTTTTTTTACTCACTTGTGTACCTAACTTGTGTCTTATGTACAATGTACTTGCTAATTATACTTGTACTTTGTAATTCTTAGTTAAAATTGTTTATATCTTTTGTATTTCTTTGTTAATTATAGACACTAACTTTATTTAATGGAGGTACCGTTTGGCTGAAAAACGTTAAACTCAAGCGCTGCTTGGGAGGCAACCCAATTCAGAAGTAGCTGTGAAGGAGTCTACAAACACAGATTTGCTTTCTCTTTCCCTATCTCTTTTTATTTTTTAATTTTTTCTCTTTTGTTTTTATTTTTAGGATTTGTTTTCATAAATGTCTTCTATCTATGCTTATTTGTTTCATTGCATGCTTTTGATTGATTACATTGAGGACAATGCAATATTTAAGTGTGGGGGAAGGGATTTATATTTAAGTATTTTATTTTGAGTCATATATATTGAAAAATACAAAAAAATCAAAAAATGTCAAAAATAAAAAAAATTTCGTTATTTATTTTTTTTTTTTTTTTTTTTGAGTCATAGGATGCCTTTCAACTGTCTGGGATGATTCTATATCTCTGAAATTATGGCTAAAAGAGGATCACAATATTGAGATGATTTTAGAATGGTATTCTTTGGTTAATTGAGATATATGAAAAACGTATGCATGAGTAGTGGATATGGATTTCGTAACCTTGGTACAGAATATGAGCATGTTAGGATGAGTTTTGATTCATAAAAACCCATGGGAGATATTTGAGCCATGTCCCTTTTTCTTGGAGTGAAATGAAAAATATATTCTTAATTTCTTGGCGATGTTTTGATGATCTCATTATTCTTCATTTGATTGACTGCTTGCCATAGATTAAGTTTAATGGACTAGAGAATGCTAGAATTCGCTCTTGTGCTTGTTGAGACGTGATATCAATACATGGCCCTGATTCTGGAAAGGATAGAGGCACCTTAGGAATTACCACCATTGCCAAATAAACTTGTGTCCCCATTTGTGCCCGTCGTGGGACCCCCCTAGATAAGCCCCTTTGAGCCTACATTAAGCCTTTTCGTTCATCACCCTTAAAATCCTTAACCATGAAGCTTAGTATAGTTACAACCTTACCCTTTGTTCTAAGAACTTAGTGGAGCTATCTTTTGAGACATACTACATGGGTTTGGGGCTAAGGATGAAGATTGAGAAGAGGTGAAAGTTCAAGTGTGGGGGTAGACTTGTCCATGAAAAGAAAAATTATGAGAAAGCCGAAAAAATGAAAAGAAAAGAAAAAAAAATGTACACGGCTAGAAAAGAAAAGAAAGAATATTTATGGATTTTAGTCCCCCATACTTAGTGATTTTGGAGTTTGCTTTGAATTGAAGGCCCACTTAAGAAAATTTGGCCTTTGTCCATTTCACTAGAGTCAAGGGAAGTTTACAATGAAGATTGGGCCCAACATGTAGACATTAGGCCCTTTTATGTTACCTCTAGGGGAAAGTGACGTTTTTGCAATGCCTTGGTGGATTTCTTGAGGTCTCTACACTTATATGAGCTCTGCTAGGTTTTTAGGACACATTGTTAAATTCCTTATCCCTTTGTTTCTTAAAACCTTGAGCCTTAGCCCCATTACAACCTTTGAGAAGACCTTCTTGATCCTTAAGATGGGACAGCCTTTGATGTGGAGATGAGTTACAAGAGTTGAACCTATGGCTTGGGTCCATTCGTGCAAGTAGTTGATATCCTTCATGAGATCTTTTGAAAAAAAAATTATATTCACAAAGTGCTTTTCGTTTCTTATATATGTGAGCTATTTGATTGCCTCAAAATATTTTCTCTCACATATAATTGAGTGATTATAAGCTTTTAAGCATTGCCTTGATCTGAGAGAAGAAAGAGTGGATATACCTTGTGAGGATATGAATCATACTTGTCTGAAACATGCTGAGCTTAACCCCATCACCATTGTTACAACCAAGTCCTACTTGTGTATATGTGGATTATTTGTTTCAATTAACTCTCGAATGCCTAAACATTGATTCTTGGTTGAGTGCTAATCTTAATGCTATGAAAGTAAGAGATTTATGAGACAAATTGTTGGAAGGCATAGTAGTTTTTGAGTTAAGTGTCCTTGAGTCTTTTACATTTTCTATTCTTAGTGTTTTTGATGAGTCATTGAGTCTTTGTTTTAGTTTCTTTGTTTTGATTTTGCTAAGGGACTAGCAAAAGCTAAGTGTGGGGGAATTTGATAGGAGCATTTTAATGCGACGTTTTAACTGTTATTACCTCATATTTACTTAGTTATTTCCTTAAATAAATCCTTCTTGATTAGGAAAGTTTCCATCTTTAGAAAGTTTCTATTTTTAGTAATTTTAATAAAAGTTTCTATTTTCTAGGTACATTGGAATAAATGACAAGGAAATAAATGATAGGAGCATTTTAATGTGGTATTTTAATAGTTAATTCCTCACATTTTGCTTAGTTAATTCCTTAACGAATCGATTTTTAATTCAATTTTTATTTTTAGGTACATTGGAGTAGATGATGATGAAATAAGTGTTAGGTCCATAAAATGATGGAGAAAAATGGAAATGCACTAAAAAGGTCAACTTTACACATTTTCCTACTCCGGCTAGGAGAAACCAAGCCAAGCAAGGAAGAAGGAGCGACCACCTGACCAAATGAACTTCAAATGAGCTGAAACCTTCCAGATCCATTCTAGACATCCTAAGAAACATTTCTTATGAAGAGTGCAAGAGCCAAAAAGAAGTGGAAGGCCTTCAAACAGTCAGCCCAATTTTCTGCAGAAGCAAAACTGGAAAACTGGACCTGTAAGGAGTCCAGCAGAAATTCCGGCCCAAACACATGGAGATAAATTCTGAAAATTTTACAGAATGATCTACACTCATGATGGATCATTTCATATGAAGAAGTCACGGGCAAAATCTGAAGTCTTGGTGGAGAATTAATTGAAGGAAAAATGAGTAGAAAGTGACTCAAACCTAACAAATTCCATTAGTGTTTAAATATTCAAACCTAACAAATTCCATTAGTGTTTAAATATTCAAACCTAATAAATTCCATTAATGTTTAAATGCTCAAACCTAACATATCATCATTTGTTTAAATCCAAATAGTTTTGCTTGGTAGCCTATAAATAGAGGCTACAACAAAGAAGAAAGAACATTCCTTCATCCATTCCATCTTCTTTGTCTCTCCATTTCCTTTCCATTTTCCTTTCCATCCTCTAGTTTCAAGTTTAGTCATCTCCACGAGTTCAAGCAAGGCCAAAGAAGAAGAAGAGAAGCCGTGAGCACTTCCATCCATAGCCATCCTTGAAGCTTGCTTTCGAGTTTCAAGAATCCACAACGTGAATCATCCATCTCATCTTCATCCACGGTGTAATCCTATTCTCCTTTGTAACCTTTGCTTTGAATTTCGTTGGTTATGAACTAGTTGACATATATGTTTGAACAAAGTATTATTTCTGGAATTTTTATGATTAATTGAGAATTTTCAGATTCATATATTGTGATTCGAGAGTTGCTTATGTGGGTTTGTTTAATTAAATTTGCGTTATAGATAACTTTTGTATTTTAATCTTATGTGGTTGCAAACACTTAGGGTTTCGATATGAATGGTGCTAGGTTTAAGAACATGAAATCGACTTTTCGTTTTGTGTAAACTTGAATCAAAGTAGTAAAGGTTTTGTACAAAGATCGAATTTAATTAAAGAGAATTGCAATTAGGTGGACTTTTCCATACTAAGTTGTACACTTGAGTTGATAGCCTTTCTCTATGTGTAATGCGTTAAACATGACATGATTGACTAGCTTTCTAGGGTTTGATTGCATGTTTGATAGGATTAATCTAGGTGCTTTCGCTTAGGTTAATTAGCATTGAAAAGTAAAAAATGGGAATTCATTTGCTTTCGAATGTTTCACATGATCAACTCCTTTCTCATGACTTAGATGAACAATATTAGGGTTTGAATCAATTTTAATCATAAGTTTCGGTTTTGATCTTTGTTCCTTCATTCCATTCGTATTTTTATGTTTTTGCATTTTAATTGTTTTTGTTAACTTAGTTTCATTTTCGAAAAAACCAAAAACAAAATCCCCCCTTTTCGTGTAAAATGTTTATATTTTGTGAATACATTTGTGAATATTATACTTTGTTTTAATTTTAATTGTTTAATTGTTTGACAATGACAGGTGTACCCTCAATCCCCGGAATAGAACGATCCCTATTTGCTTATACTACTAACGATCTTTTCAGGGTTAAATTATGCGCTTGCTTTGAGCGTATCAATAAAGCTGAAATGAAGAAATGGAGTTTTCCTGGTCCGACTAGGAATCCCAGTCAACGCAGGAATCCTGATGATGCTAGGAAACCTGAAGGCATTAGGAGACCACATGGCTTGAAGATGACGTGGGAGATATTATGGGAGATTAAATCTGATTTTTGCATGGGAAATCAAGGAGATTATGTTGAGAAAATCAAGGGAGAGTTTCAAGGGATTGTGCAACAAGAAAAAGCTCAAAACAAGTCCAGATTCGTTCCTTAATTCCCTCAAGATATGTTGGCTGAAATTAGAGAATAAAATCTGCAATTTTAATGTGAAAATCAAGAGAAAATCAAGGGGAGGTTGTTAAGGATAAAGCCCTGGAGAGATTTAAGGGAGAAAAGGTCCAAAATGAGTCCGGATACATTGTCTAGGTGCATGCCTAGATATTTGGCCGAAAATTAAGAGAAAAATCAGAAATAATCTTGGGAAAATCAGCAACAATATATTAGGGATTAATTTTGGAGCTTTTTGATTGGTTGGATGACACATGATAGGAGCATAAAGTGCGACGATATTATTGAGTATATGCCCCATTTTAGACTTGTTTCTCCCTTAAGTTTCGTGTTTTGAGTCATCGAGTCAGTTTAAGAGTCTTGTACAGTGTTTGACGTAAAATAGGCGCAAAATGGAAAATTTATGAAAAAAATCCTAACGGGATCAGGATTCCTTACCGTCGACGTTTTTGCGGTCTTTACATTAATTCCCTTTATTTTCTCTTAAAAAAAATCTGATATTCTCCACCTTTTTGTAGGAAATTTAAGACGTTTGACCAAGCAATGAAGAAGGGAAATAAAGGAGAAAGACGTTTCAGCTGGAAAATAAATAAAGGAGAAAGACGTTTCAGCTGTTAAAAGACCCCATTATGAGAGGAGTTAAGGCCATAAAGGAGACGTTTTCAGTTGGAAAATTAAAGGAATTATGATGCAATCCCATCCGTCCAATGATGAAGGGTATGATCGACAAAAGCCAACCAATGCTCCCCTATAAATAGGCAACGTCCAGAACAGAATTTCTATCACTTCCCGGCCTATCACTTCCCCGGCCTATCACTTCCTGGCCAAAAGCTATTCCAAGACTTTGCCCAATTCACTTCTCAAACTTCCATCACTTACAAGACCGTGACCACCATCCATCCATCATTCTACGAAGTTCTTAGGCGCTGAGTCAAGGACGCTCCACCACCATAGCAGAGACGAGTTCATCACCTTGTTGCCAAGCCGCTGAGGAAAGCTTCAAAGTGTAATTATGACTCTACTTACAATTTTTATTTCGGTTTTGTGTGTTTGGATTTGCGAGTTGTGTAATTGGAGACATGAAATTTTCAGAATATTTTTATTAATATTTTTGAGATTTTCAGTTTATTATTGAGTTAATTTCGAGAATTCTTTGATGATGCATGTCACAATCTTGTGCCCTTTTATGTGTTTAGGTAATTTTCAGAGTTAGGTTCATAAGTTTGCATGCAAGAATAATGGTGAGAGTTCTTGTGTGTTTGCTTAATTTGCCAAGGGTAATTGTTATTTGTTAAGACGCTGAGTTAAACAAGTAGCAATTAGTTCTAAAAAGTGGTAAAAATCATGCTTTAATGATTAAACGATTCTGGAAATTATGTGTTAAATTCTATGTGTAATGGTTAATTTGCACGTGTGAGTTGATTCGAGGGTTAGATAATACTACTAGTTAAGAGAATTACGCTGAGTGTTTTCGAAAATTAGTAGTATTAGGCTTGGTAAGGACTTTTCCGATCCAAGCCTACATTAGAACGAATCAGATAAATGGATTGATCCGCTGAGGCTTTTCATTTGGGCTCTTATCTATGCATTTAAGATGGGCACAGTTTTGTAGCATGTTGAAATGAATTTCTGAGTGGTATTGGTCTAGGTTAGGGAAGTCGATCATTGTATATAGTTTTATTTGTTTTGTTTTTATTTTAAGTAGATTAGGAACCAAATTTCAAAACCCCCATTTTATTCTTTTATTTGTTAATTGACCTTTTTGTGTAGGTGTACCCTACAATCCCCGGACTGAACGATCCCTGCTTATCCTATACTGACAACTACATTTTGCAGGGTTAAATTGTGAGGCTATTTCAGCCGCATCAATTTTTGGCGCCGTTGCCGGGGACTGTTAAAATCTCCAATGTTTAAAGTGTCATCGATTTTGTTGTATATAGACTGCATGCTCAATTTTTGTTCTACACTTGTGGAATGGTGACAAATTGCAATTTATGTTTGGCCAAGCTATAATTGTGATTTAGTTTAAGTTTTATGAGTGTTACGAAATTAAGCATGTCTTTTATAATTGTTGTACAATTTGTAGAAGTTTTTAAGCATGTTGTAAATTGTAGAATGAGTTTTTTTTTTTTTTTTTTTTTTTTTTCATGTTGTAAATTGTATGTGTTTCACTTAGATTAATATACTTAATTGTTGTAAATTGTATGTTGTCATGAATTTAGTTAAATACTTAATTGTTGTCAGTGTGTAAAATCGTATGAGTAGACAAGGGCCCTTTTGTTAATATTGGCCTAAACCCTTCATTAGTACCTTGCTAAGGTCTCTTGAGGTTGAGGGCGGCCTTTATTAGCACTTGGAGAACGGTCTAACACATAAGTTAATTTCCCAGCTGAGTAAGGGGCGAATACGGATGGTGTCTTAGGTTGGGACCCTGGGTGATGGGTTCAATTGGATCTCAGAGATACTATAGAATGAGCGTAAACCACTATGTGGGAGTAGCCGAAAGGGGCGTAAACCTCAATGAGGGAGTAGCCTCCGTAGTATCACCAAAATGAGTCCTCCCTCTCACTTAACTCTTAATCTGGCCATCCGGCCTTCTGAAACCACGGAAAGAGACTTATGTCTAGGCGACTATCCCTATATCGTATCTCACCAATAGTAGTGGTTTCTATTGGGCTCGACTTACAACTTGAAATCAATTGAGATATTAACTAAGTTTATAACAAACTTAAACTTAAAAAAAAAAAAAAAAAAGATAAAAAAAAAATAAAAAATGTTATGTGACATGCTTAAGGTATATTGGATTAAACATGACCTTGTCGAGGGTAGCTGTTCTATAGTCCCATTGCACAAACGAGGTCCTCTGTTCCAATACCTAAGTATGTAAATGTAAAAGTAACTTAGAAAGTAGGAAAGACATAATGTTTGTATTTCGAACCTTGTATATGTTACTAACACTTGATTTGGTCTTAAAGGTCCATGAATGTCCACTGTCTCTGATAAGACTAAGGAGCTCTTTGAGAAATTGGAACGTGCTAAGCAAAGGGCAGAACTCACTTTTTCAGACCGCCCTCTTCTAGAAAGGAGGGATTCTCAGGACTCTAACTATTCAGGTTATAACTCCTCAACTAGATCAACCGAGGAGATCAACAAACCTGACCATTCTGAAGAAGGAGAAGAACAAGTCTTTGAAGAGGAGGAAGAGGAGGTCACTGAAGAGGACGTTGCGAATACAGAAGAGGAAGAAGAGGAAGAGCACGCCCGTGTTGAGCAAGTACAAGCACCAATGGCTGAGACTATTAGGCAACTGTCTAATCCTACAGGTGGGGGTGCTGCGCCCTTATGCATTGCCTATCCAGAACCAGGAGAGGGGCTTAATGATGATTTTGAGTTAAAGAGTGGGTTTCTGCATCACCTACCCAAGTTTCATGGGATGAGTAGTGAAGACACCAATAAGCATCTCAAGGAGTTCGAGTTTGTCTGTGGGAGTATGTGCCCTAAAGGAGCTGATATCAATATCTTGAAGATGAAGGCATTCCCCTTTACTTTGGAGGACAAGGCCAAGACTTGGCTATTTGAGCTGCCTGCTGGGACTATCAACACTTGGGATAGGATGAAGGGCGAGTTCCTTACGAAGTACTTTCCTGCCTCAAAGGTCACTGTTTTGAGGAAGCAGATTAGTGGAATCACGCAAGGACATGAGGAGAATTTCTGCAATTATTGGGACAGGTTTAAGAGCCTTGTAGCATCATGCCCTAACCATGGGATGAGTGAGGGGTCCCTCCTTACCTATTTTTATGAAGGACTCACCGCTAATGAGCGTGGTCTGTTAGATGCTGCTGCTGGAGGGTCCTTTATGGATAAGACACCTGCTGATGCAAGGGAGCTACTTACTAATCGTGCACTAAACTATCAGCAATATGAGGGGGTGCTTTCCACTCAACGGAGGGTACATGAGGTGTCCACTAACTCTGCTCTTGAAGACAAGGTCAACAAGATGTCTACTCTGCTGTCTCAAGTCTTAAACGGTAATGGAGGAGGAGCAATGGCTCAAGTGTGTGGGATGTGCTCGACTCAAGGGCACCCCACTGATAAATGTCCCCAGCTTGCCTCTCCAGAAGGATGGGAATCTGTTAACGCCCTAGGGTATCATGGAGGTCAAGGCGGCCCGAGGTACAACCCTTACTCCAATACGTACAATCCTGGGCTCAGAGATCACCCCAACTTTCGTTGGGCCAACAATGATAACACCTTGAGACCACCTCAAGGCCCAGGTCAGAATTCTCAGCGCCCACCAGGTTTGTTTTTGAGGCCTCAGGTACCTCAAACTTTTGGTATTCCCAATTCTGTCCCTCCACCTCCTATTTCTAATACTTTGAGTGCCCCTAATTATGATGAACTGTTGAAGTCCCTTGCTGCGGGGCAACAACAACTTAACACGGCTACTCAAGCTTTGGTTGTAGGACAGGCGACCCATTCAAAGGATATTGCAGAGCTCAAGAATCAAATGGGCCAAGTGGTGGATTTCATGGGTCGGATTGCTGAAACAGGGAAGCTACCAAGCAACACAGTGCCTAACCCAAGGAATGAGCACGCCCAAGCCATCATCACTAGGAGTGGATGCGTACTAGTTGACCCTCCCAGAGCCCACAAGAAGATCCAAGCGGCCCATAATGAAGAAGAAGACGTTGTGGAGGTGTCTAAGGAGGATGTTGAGAAGGACCTAGCTACATCAAGGGTGGAAGTTAACGTGCCCCAAGCTGAGGCACCCAAAGGTACAATTCCTAACTCTAGTGGTTTAATTAAGACTAACCCAGTTGTTTCTATACCTTTCCCAAGCAGGTTTGCCAAGACGAAGAAAGATAAATCTGATCAAGAGATCTTGGAAATCTTCAAGAAGGTTCAAGTGAATATGCCCCTGATTGAGTGCATCAAACAAGTGCCTAAATACGCCAAGTTCTTGAAGGAGTTATGCACCACAAGGAGGCAGACAAGAGAGAAAGAGGTGGTGAAAATGAGCGAGACGGTATCAGCCGTTATCCAGAGGAAACTACCCCCAAAGTTGAAGGACCCAGGGAGTTTTTCTGTTCCCTGTATCATTGGTGACACCAGGTTTGAAAATGTGATGTTAGACTTAGGGGCATCCATAAATGTTATGCCTTATAATTTGTATGTGTCCCTAGGTCTAGGCCCTCTTAAAAGGGATAATGTTGTCATTCAACTTGCTGATAGGTCTAACAAATACCCTCAAGGGTATGTTGAGGATGTTCTTGTGCAGGTAAACCATCTGATATTCCCTGCGGATTTCTACGTATTGGACATGGAGGAATCACCCCTAAATACCACTCCATTACTTTTAGGGCGTCCCTTTATGAGGACTGCAAGAACGAAGATCGACGTGTACAAAGGGACTCTCACCATGGAGTTTGATGGTGATGTTATACGCTTCAACATTCTTGAAGCCATGAGGTACCCTGTTTCTGACTTGAAACCGTGCTTTGCTATTGATGTAGTTGATTCACTCGCGCAGGTTTTTTCTGAAGCAATGGTTGAGGATGAATTGGCTCTGACCCTAGAGGAGGGGGTCAGATATGATGCAAATGGGGTACCTATCCCCAAGGTTGAGTGGGACGTTGAGGAGCCTAGAGTGATCAAGACTGTGGCCTCACTGGAGGCTCAGCCTATAAAGAGGTCAATTTCCTATTTGTCAATTCCGGTTTCTACTAATAAAATGCTACGCTCTATTGTTCAGGCACCCAAGTTGGAATTGAAGGTACTCCCTGAGCATTTGAAGTACGCGTACCTAGGAGAAAAGGAGACCCTCCCAGTGATCATATCGTCAACGCTGGAGGTAGAGCAAGAAAGGAAGTTGGTGGACGTGTTGAAGAAGCACAAGACTGCCATTGGTTGGACTCTAGCAGATATCAAGGGGATCAGCCCAACCACGTGTGTCCACCGGATCCTGTTAGAAGATGGCGCCAAGCCCACAAGAGAAGCCCAAAGGCGTCTACATCCGCCCATGATGAAGGTGGTCCAAGACGAGGTGATCAAGTTGCTAGATTGTGGGGTGATCTACCCCATTTCTGATAGTAAGTGGGTCTCTCCAGTGCAAGTGGTGCCCAAGAAGTCTGGGGTGACAGTGGTACAGAACGAGGATAATGAGCTAGTGCCCCAGAGATTAGTGACTGGTCATAGGGTATGTATCGACTACCGGAAGCTGAATGCCACAACGAGGAAGGATCATATGCCCTTGCCTTTTATTGACCAGATGTTGGAGCGCTTAGCGGGCCATTCCTACTATTGCTTCTTGGACGGATATAGTGGGTACAACCAGATCTGCATAGCCCACGAGGATCAGGAGAAGACGACCTTCACGTGCCCCTTTGGGACCTTTGCTTATAGGCGCATGCCCTTCGGCTTATGCAACGCACCAGGTACTTTCCAAAGATGTATGCTTTCCATTTTCTCAGAATACATTGAAAATATTATTGAAGTCTTTATGGACGACTTTAGTGTCTTCGGTAAAGATTTTGATACTTGTTTAGAGAATCTAGGATTGATACTTGAGAGGTGTGTAGAAACTAACCTTGTGCTGAATTGGGAGAAGTGTCACTTCATGGTGACACAAGGGATAGTGTTAGGACACATAATATCTGCTAGGGGCATTGAGGTAGATAAGGCTAAGGTTGATCTTGTACGTCACTTACCCTCCCCCACAACTGTGAGGGAGGTACGCTCTTTTCTTGGCCATGCAGGATTTTACAGGCGGTTCATCAAAGACTTCTCCAAGGTGGCTAGACCTATGTGTGCCCTATTGCAAAAGGACGTGCCCTTTGTGTTCAATGAGGATTGCAAGAAGGCGTTTGAAAAGCTCAAGGAGTTGTTGACCACGGCCCCCATTATCTGTCCTCCGGATTGGAGTCTACCCTTCGAGCTTATGTGTGATGCATCAGACTATGCTGTTGGAGCTGTGTTGGGCCAGAGGAAGGATAAGAAGCCCTATGCTATTTACTATGCTTCTCGGACCCTCAACGACGCCCAGCTCAACTACTCCACCACTGAAAAAGAACTCTTGGCTGTAGTCTTTGCTTTAGATAAGTTTCGTTCTTATTTATTGCACTCTAAAGTAATTGTTTACTCTGACCATGCAGCCTTGAGATATCTGATGATCAAGAAGGAGGCCAAGCCCAGATTGATTAGATGGATCTTGCTGCTGCAGGAGTTTGACCTAGAGATCAAGGACAAGAAGGGAAGCGAGAATGTGGTGGCGGACCATTTGAGCAGGATAGTACATGAGGAGGACATCCAGCCCCTACAGGAAACTTTCCCAGATGAGCAGCTCTTTGGGATAGAGGTTAGTGTGCCCTGGTATGCGGATATAGTTAACTATTTAGTCACTAGGACATTTCCTGACACACTTTCCAAAGCTAGTAAGGATAAATTGAAGAAAATGGCTAGGCACTTTATTTGGGATGAGCCCTATTTATGGAAACATTGTAGTGACCAAGTCATTAGGAGATGTGTCCCAGAGTCTGAGCATAGGTCAATTCTGTCATTTTGCCATAGTGAGGCTTGTGGAGGCCACTTTGGGCCTCGTAGAACGGCCTTGAAGGTCTTAGACTGTGGATTTTATTGGCCCACTATCTTCAAGGATGCAAACTTGTTTTGTATTTCTTGTGATAGATGCCAACGGACTGGTAATCTTGGCCCAAAAGATCAAATGCCCATGAGCCCAATAATAACTGTAGAAATTTTCGATGTTTGGGGCATTGACTTTATGGGCCCATTTCTTTCGTCTAATGGCTGTTTATATATACTATTGGCTGTGGACTATGTATCAAAGTGGGTGGAAGCAAAAGCCACCAGGACTAACGATTCAAAAGTGGTTGCAGGTTTCTTGAAAACTAACATATTTTCCAGGTTTGGTGTGCCACGTGTGCTGATCAGTGATGGAGGTTCTCATTTTTGCAACCGGACAATCGAGGCTTTGCTGAAGAAGTATGGGGTAACCCATAAGGTGTCCACGCCCTACCACCCTCAGACCAGTGGCCAAGCAGAGGTGTCTAACAGGGAGATCAAGAGGATACTCGAGAAGACAGTGGGCCCAACAAGGAAGGATTGGAGCCAGAGATTAGATGATGCATTGTGGGCCTACAGAACAGCCTACAAGACGCCTATTGGGATGTCTCCCTTTAGGTTGGCCTACGGAAAGGCATGCCACCTTCCAGTGGAGCTAGAGCACAAGGCTTGGTGGGCTGTCCAGAAGTTCAACATGGATTATGATGAAGCGGGCCTACATAGGAAGCTACAGCTAAATGAGCTTGAGGAGATAAGGAATGAGGCCTACGATGCTTCATGGAGCTACAAGGAGAAGACAAAGGCCTACCATGACAAAATGATCCGCGGAAAAAGCTTCCAAGTGGGCCAGAAAGTTCTGTTATTCCATTCCAGACTTAAGCTATTCCCAGGTAAACTTCGTTCTCGTTGGGTTGGCCCATTTATAGTTACAAATGTGTTTGCTCATGGTGCTGTAGAGATCAAGAGTGAGCAGACGGGGAAGGAGTTCAAGGTAAATGGGCATCGTCTCAAGCCCTACTATGAGTCCTTCGTGGGGCACACATTGGAAGAGATACCCCTCCAGGAGGCACCCCATGACGTGTGAACAAGGAGAAGAGTCCCGGCTGAAGGACTATAAATATTAAGCGCTGCATGGGAGGCAACCCATTTCAACAGAAGCTGTGGAGGAGCCATCAACGAGAGTTTGACATTTCTATCACTTCACTTGCTTAGGTTGAATTGTACTTGTGTCTTTGTTTGTTTGTTTGTTTATTTTACCCTTCCCATATTTAGGGTCTATATACCATATTTTATTATTATTATTATTTTTTTTTTTGCCTACATTGAGGACAATGTAGATTCTAAGTATGGGGTGGGTTTACACCTTTATTTTCAGAATTTTTTCAGTTTAAAAAAAAAAAAAATAATAATAATTATTTTGTTGGTTTTATAGTCTTTTTGTTTGTTTGAGTCTTAGGATGCTCCTAACGTCTAGGATGAACATGTCTCTGAATTCATGGCTGAAGGTTTTCACAATCGAAATAGGACTTAATTGAATTCTGTGGTTAATCGACGTTGTGATACTTGTATGAAGATTTGAGATAGGATTGTAACTTGGTTCATTAAGCATGCTAGGATTAAGTCTGATTCATTTGACCCTAAGTGAGCTTTTGAGCTAAAATACTTTCTTTTCGAGTGCTTAATTGATAATTCTAGAATTTCGTGGCTGTATTTGCAAAACCTCATCATTCTTTGAAAATCCAATGATCATGTGCCATAGATTTTAATGGACTAGAGAGTACTAGAACTCGGCTGTTGTGACTGTCAAAACTTGTATGCCATAATATGCACTGATCCTGGATAGGATAGAAGGCATTAGGGTAACCACCATAGCCAAACAAGCATGTGTCCCCAATTGTGCCCGTCGTGGGACTCCTTAGAGTGAACCCCTTTGAGCCTACGTTTAAAACCTTTGTTTCATCACCCTCACTACCCTACCATGAGCTTAGTACAGGATATCTCTACCCTTGTCCTAGGGACTTAGTAGAGCATGACATAATGTGTAGGGGTGACGATGAAAGACAAGTGTGGGGTGGGGAAAATCCAAGAAAAAAAAAGAAGAGAAAAAAAAAAATTTTCCATAAAAAAAAATTGAAAGAAAATGAAAATGAAAAAGAAAGAAAGAAAGAAAAGTGGCAAAAGAGAAGAAAAATTGAAAAGAAAACTCTTGGGAAATTGTTGAAGTGTGGTTTTGGACTTTCATATTTGTAGAAGGCTCAAAGTTGAAAATTAGGCCTTTGTCCGTTTCCATGTTGGTTAGAGTGAAGGTTGGGTTCAAAACAATGATAATTGGCCCACAAAAATGGTGACATAAGGTGGTCCATATATGCTCTGCTAGGTCTTTAGGATTTTTGTATCCTTAATCTTCATTTCAAAAACCCTAGCTTAGCCCCATTGCAACCAGTTTTAAGTCCTTACTTGATCCTTGAGATGGGCAGTCTTTGGTTAGTGGAGTCAGGTACGCAGTCGAGCTTATGGTTTAGGTCCATTTGTGCACTTAGTCATTTCTTGAGGTCTTTAATAATTCTTCACAAAATGCGTTTATTGATGAAATATGCAAGTTGTTTGTTGCCTTACAATTTGTTCTCTTGCATATACTTGAGTGTGAAGCTTTTAAGCATAGCCATTTCTGAGAGAAAAATTGAGAGTATGCCTTGTGAGTTTGGATTGGACTTGTTCGAAACATGCTATCATTCACTGTATAACTTAAGTTCTCCACATCTTACTTAGTCATATGAGCGTTACATGTTTATTAACCATGGAATTATCTATGCGATTTTGATTAAGTGTTTAACGTGAAAGCCATGAGTTTGGAGTCTCTGAGACAACAGTTAGGGGTAGTAGAGTCATTTACTTGCTTTTTGTCGAGTCTTTGTTTTGTTTTGTATTTCTGTTTTGCTAAGGGACTAGCAAAAGCTAAGTGTGGGGTATTTGATAGGAGCATAAAGTGCGACGATATTATTGAGTATATGCCCCATTTTAGACTTGTTTCTCCCTTAAGTTTCGTGTTTTGAGTCATCGAGTCAGTTTAAGAGTCTTGTACAGTGTTTGGCGTAAAATAGGCGCAAAATGGAAAATTTATGAAAAAAATCCTAACGGGATCAGGATTCCTTACCGTCGACGTTTTTGCGGTCTTTACATTAATTCCCTTTATTTTCTCTTAAAAAAAATCTGATATTCTCCACCTTTTTGTAGGAAATTTAAGACGTTTGACCAAGCAATGAAGAAGGGAAATAAAGGAGAAAGACGTTTCAGCTGGAAAATAAATAAAGGAGAAAGACGTTTCAGCTGTTAAAAGACCCCATTATGAGAGGAGTTAAGGCCATAAAGGAGACGTTTTCAGTTGGAAAATTAAAGGAATTATGATGCAATCCCATCCGTCCAATGATGAAGGGTATGATCGACAAAAGCCAACCAATGCTCCCCTATAAATAGGCAACGTCCAGAACAGAATTTCTATCACTTCCCGGCCTATCACTTCCCCGGCCTATCACTTCCTGGCCAAAAGCTATTCCAAGACTTTGCCCAATTCACTTCTCAAACTTCCATCACTTACAAGACCGTGACCACCATCCATCCATCATTCTACGAAGTTCTTAGGCGCTGAGTCAAGGACGCTCCACCACCATAGCAGAGACGAGTTCATCACCTTGTTGCCAAGCCGCTGAGGAAAGCTTCAAAGTGTAATTATGACTCTACTTACAATTTTTATTTCGGTTTTGTGTGTTTGGATTTGCGAGTTGTGTAATTGGAGACATGAAATTTTCAGAATATTTTTATTAATATTTTTGAGATTTTCAGTTTATTATTGAGTTAATTTCGAGAATTCTTTGATGATGCATGTCACAATCTTGTGCCCTTTTATGTGTTTAGGTAATTTTCAGAGTTAGGTTCATAAGTTTGCATGCAAGAATAATGGTGAGAGTTCTTGTGTGTTTGCTTAATTTGCCAAGGGTAATTGTTATTTGTTAAGACGCTGAGTTAAACAAGTAGCAATTAGTTCTAAAAAGTGGTAAAAATCATGCTTTAATGATTAAACGATTCTGGAAATTATGTGTTAAATTCTATGTGTAATGGTTAATTTGCACGTGTGAGTTGATTCGAGGGTTAGATAATACTACTAGTTAAGAGAATTACGCTGAGTGTTTTCGAAAATTAGTAGTATTAGGCTTGGTAAGGACTTTTCCGATCCAAGCCTACATTAGAACGAATCAGATAAATGGATTGATCCGCTGAGGCTTTTCATTTGGGCTCTTATCTATGCATTTAAGATGGGCACAGTTTTGTAGCATGTTGAAATGAATTTCTGAGTGGTATTGGTCTAGGTTAGGGAAGTCGATCATTGTATATAGTTTTATTTGTTTTGTTTTTATTTTAAGTAGATTAGGAACCAAATTTCAAAACCCCCATTTTATTCTTTTATTTGTTAATTGACCTTTTTGTGTAGGTGTACCCTACAATCCCCGGACTGAACGATCCCTGCTTATCCTATACTGACAACTACATTTTGCAGGGTTAAATTGTGAGGCTATTTCAGCCGCATCAACACACAGAGCTGACGTGGCGCTACGTGATTGGTCGAAGCTGTGTGGCAAAGCTTGGTCGTTCCCCTATATAAACCCCCCTATGCTAGACGTTTAACACACACATTTCATTCAGAAAATCCTCCATAACGTCATAAGCTCTCTCTCTCTCTCCATTCTCTAGTTGCAAAGTTCTGCGTTTTCAAGCAAGGAGAGGAAGAAGAAGAAGGAGCCGTGAAGATCACATCCTCCATCATCCAACTTGAAGGCTTGCTTCCAAGATTCAAGATCCAACCATCTAGCTCTCCATCTCCATCTCCACTCACGGTGTAATTCGTTCCTTTTCCTTGTAACCTTTTTGGTTTCCTTGTTTGATTTCGTATGAACTTGTTTCTAGTTAACCTAACGTTTATGATAGGAGCATTTTAATGTGACGTTTTAACTGCATTTCCTTACATTTCTTGCGCCATTTCCTTAGTAAAACTCTGTTTAGGAAAGTTTCCATTCTTTGATTGGGAAAGTTCCTATTTGTAGAAAGTTTCCATTTTTCTTAGTTTCTATTTTCCATTTTTAGAAAGTTTCTATTCTTGTAGTTTTCATTTCTCATTTCTGGCAAGTTTCTATTTTTCATTTTTAGTAACTTTCTATTTTTCATTTTTTAGTAAGTTTCTATTTTTCATTTTAGAAAGTTTCTATTTTTCTTACTAGTTTCTATTTTCAGGACCTCCGAGCTAGAAAGTGGAAATGAACTCACAAATGGAAAGAGGAGCTTGCGATCACCAAGGGGAGCAAAAATGAAGAACATTGAACCACACATTTGAGCAGAAATGAAGAAACAAGCTTTCCTAGTGCAACCAGGAAATCCTGCGAACTGGAGGAGAGCTTACCAATGAAGTTTCCAACGCAACTATGAAGAGAAATGAAAGAAATGAAGTGTTTTGCGTTGGAAAATAAGAAGGCTTGAAGATGAAGCAAAGAAGCCCAAGAATACTTTGAATTTTCGGCAAAATGGATCAAGGCCCATCAAGGCCCAAGCAATTAGGGTTTGTGACGCATGGAAGAAACCCTAGAAAGGTTTGCCGTCCAAAGCAAGAGAGAAAGAAGGAGTCTTGCCGTGAAAATCAGAAAATAATAAGAAGATTTCGTGGAGATTTTATTGGGAGACTTTTAAGGGAAGAGAATATGTGTTGAACACAAAGAGCTCTCAAAGGAAGTCTAGATACATTCCTATATTCTCTAAAGGAGTTGTTGCCGAATTTCAAGAGATAAAATCAGAAAATTATCATGGTATTTCGGCAAGAAAATCAAGGGAAATATTCTAGAAAATTATGTGATTGGTTGATACATGTCATAGGGCTTACTTGGCAAGATTCTATTGGAGGAAATTATGTGGAGTTAGACATTGTTGCCGTGAGTTTCTCTAGGGTTTTGCACGGCCTTGGAGACCAAGTTGCCGTTCCCTATATAGTCTCCCCTCTTCTCAACGTCAAGGGTTCCTCTCCCCATACAATTTACACTTTGAGAAAAATTCAGAAAACTCTCTAGCCTAGCAGTGCTCTTCTCCATCCTCTAGGGCAACCACGAAGTGCAAGCAAGGCCAACGAAGAAGAAGACAAGCCGTGAACACCATCCATCCTCCACCTTGAAGATTGCTTTCGAAATTCAAGAGACCACATCACCTTTTCGTTCATCACCATCTCCATCTCTTGGTGTAATCCGATTCTCCTTGTAACTTTGTTTGTATTTTCGTTGGTTTTGCCTTAGTTGACACATATGTTTGAACAAGTTTTGGTTTCTGAAATTTTATGATTAATTGTTAATTTTCAGATTCATATATTGCGATTTATGGTTGCTTTTGTGTGAGTGTTTGATTAAATTTGCATGATAGAAATCTTTTGTATGATAATCTTGAATGGTTCGAAACATTTAGGGTTCTTATGTGAATGTTGCTACGAATTTAAGAACATGGATCAACTTTTTGGTTTTGTGTTCTTGAATCGAATAAGTAGTAAAGGTTTTGTACAAAAACCGAATTTAATAAAAGAAGATTGCAATTAGGTGGACTTTTTCATACTAATTTGCACATTTGAATTGATAGCCTTTCTAGATGCTTAATGCGTTAGACATGTATGATTGACTAGCTTTCTAGGGCTTGAATGCATGTTTGATAGGATTAGTCTATGTGCTTTCACTTAGATTAATTAGCGTTGAAAGTAAAATTTGGGAAATTGTTTGCTTTGAACGTTTCACATGATCAATTCCTCTTGCATGACTATGATGAACAATGATGAACTTGGATTAATTTTAATCATATGTTTCGATTTTGATCTTTGTTCTTGCATTCCATTTATATTTTTATGTTTTAGCATTTTAATTATTTTGTTAACTTAGTTTAATTTTCAGAAAAAACCAAAATCAAAAACCCCCTTTTAATTCGTAAATAATGTGCATATGTGTAAATATTATACTTTGTTTTAATTTTAATTGTTTAATTGTTTGACAATGACAGGTGTACCCTCAATCCCCGGAATAGAACGATCCCTACTTACTTATACTACTAATGACATTTCAGGGTTAAATTATGCGCTTGCTTTGAGCGCATCAATTTTTGGCGCCGTTGCCGGGGATTGAAAAATCATTTGTTATTTTGTTAAATGTTTTGTTTATATTGTGACCGAAAAAAAAAAAAAAAATATTACTTGTTAATTATTTTAATTGTCGAAAATTAGTTAATTAATTATTTAGGTTGTTATTTATATTGTTGAATACTAGTTTAATTGTGAGTTGTAAATTAAAGAAGGAATAGGTGAAGTCGTGTTTATTAATATTGGCCTAAACCCCTTATTGGTACCTAGTTCAGGTCCCTTAAGGTTGAGGGCGGCCTTTATTAACATTCATTGAACTGTCTAACACACTTAGGACCTTTTACATCCTAGTAAGAATATCCTATGTGAGATGGTGTCTAGGCTGGGGACAACGTTCATGACGGGTTCTGGATTCAGAAGTGCTACAAATGGGCGTAAACCTCAATGAGGGAGTAGCCTATGCCAAAATGGATCCTACCTCTTGTGTTCGCCCTCCCCTACCTGGCCATTTCAGTAAGGTTGCCCAACGGATGTAGGAGGGACTTTGTGTCTAGACGATTATACTTGGGCCGCACGTCCACTTGATTTACCGCTTGGAATTAAATTCGATATCAATAGTATTTATAGCAAAAAGAAAATGTAAGAAATTGTTGTGGCACTTAAGGTATATTGGATTAAACATAATCTTGGAAGGGTAGCTGTTTCAGCCCCATTGCACAACGAGATTCCCTGTTCCCGTACCTAAGTGTTGAAAATAATTGTAAATAAAAGAAAAAAAAAAAAAAAAAAAAAAAAAATGAAAAAAAAAAAATAATTGTGAATAGTGACGTTTTGTACATGTGTTTTGTGTGAAAGTTTTGTGTGTAATTTGTCTAATATACTTGTAAAGGAAAAGAAAGAAAAAGAAGAAATTGATTTATAAATGTTGTTAATTATTTGATTGTTATAAGTGTGTAAAATCGTATGAGTAGACAAGGGCCCTTTTGTTAATATTGGCCTTAACCCTTCATTGGTACCTTTCTAAGGTCTTATGAGGTTGAGGGCGGCCTTTATTAGCATTAGGAGAACAGTCTAACACATGAGTACTTTCCAAACTGAGTAAGGGGCATTACAGATGGTGTCTTAGGTTGAGACCCTGGGTGATGGGTTCAAATTGGATCTCAGAGATACTATAGACTGTGCGTAACCCACAATGTGGAAGTAGCCAATAGGGGCGTAAACCTCAATGAGGGAGTAGCCTCCGTAGTATCACCAAAATGAGTCCTCCCTCTCACTTACCTCTTAATCTGGCTATCTGGCCTTCTGAAACCACGGAAAGAGACTTATGTCTAGGCGACTATCCCTATATCGTAGCTCACCAATAGTAGTGGTTTCTATTGGGCTCGACTTACAACTTGGAATCAATTGAGTTATTAACGATGTTTATAAGTTCTAAAAAAAAATAGTAATAAAATACTTGTACATACCCTTCACATATAAAGTGTTTTGTTTTTACTTCTCTTACTTGTACAAAATGTAAGTCTCTTTTGTTGCATTGTGAATAGTGACGTTTTTGTATGAAAATATTAACTTGTTTTTTTTTTGTTTATTTTCGTAAGTTACTCACTTTTGTACATCTTAATGTTGTTCAGGAATTCCATGAATGTCCGAGTCCTCTAAACTCCCTACCATACGAGAGATTGAAGAAAGACTTGCTCGTTTGAAGAATCCTCCACAACTTGAGTACAGAAGACCTTCTCCCTTGCAATTCAAGCCTTATACATTCAACGAGCAAGGGAAAAGAATCTTAGATCCTTCAGAGGAATCCACATCACCTACACCAACTCCATCTCCACCACTTTCACCATCACCTTTGATTTCGCCTAACTTACCATCACCACAAATTACTTCCCCTCTTTCACCTTCACCACCACTTACACCACCACCTGAAGAAGTTCAAGAAGAGAGAATGGCATCCATTAGGGAACTATCCACAGCAACAGTTGAGGGAGGACCCCCTACAGGCATTGTGTACCCTGCCCCTGCAGCAGGAAGACAAGCAGAGTTTGAACTGAAGAGTGGACTATTGCACCAACTCCCTATTTTCCATGGACTTCCTATGGAGGACGCCCACAAGCACCTTAGGGCATTCCAGGTTGTGTGTTCTAACATGCAACCACAAGGAGCAGATGAGAACATTCTGAAGATGAAGGCATTTCCATTTTGCTTAGCTGATAGAGCCAAAGATTGGCTATATGAGATTCCTGCTGGACGTATCACCTCTTGGGAAACAATGAGGAAGGCCTTCTTGGAAAAATACTTCCCAGCTTCAAAGGTCATCACACTTAGGAAGAAGCTCAGTGGAATTGAACAAGCCCCAGATGAGTCCTATTCTGCCTATTTTGAGAGGTTCAATTCCTTACTTGCGCAATGTCCTCAACATCAGATGAAGGATGAGACCCTCCTTACTTGCTTTTATGAAGGACTCCTACCTTTGGAAAGGCAAATGCTTGATGCTGCAGCTGGAGGAGCTTTTGTGGATAAGTCACCTGCTGCTGGGAAAGAACTTATTGAAAATCGTGCCCTCAACACTCAACAGTATGAGGGTGTGAGACAGACCACTCGTAGGGTCAATGAGGTGAGCACCAGTCCTGCCATTGCGGATCAATTGAGCAAACTCACCCTTCTTGTGAACAAGGTAGCGACTACTCAAGGCCATGGAGGATCTTCTGCTTGTGGGGTATGCTTTACCCAAGGACATCCTACGGATCAATGTCCTCAACTAAGTGAGAATGGTGGTTGGGAGTCTGTGAATGCTCTAGGAGGATATCAAGGGAACCAAGGGGGTTCCCAACGTCCAAGGTATGATCCATATTCGAATACCTATAACCCTGGATGGAGGGATCACCCCAACTTCAAGTGGACCAACAATGAGAATGTTCAGAATCCTCTTGGTGGGAGTTTCCAACGTCCTCAAGGACCTTCTTTTCAAAGGCCTTACATGCCTCCTCAACACAACTCAGGGAATTCAAATTCCCACTATGATAAGACTATTGAGGCATTGACTAATTCCACTCAGGCATTGACTAGTGCCACACAGACTTTGATGCAAGGACAACAGACCCACACCAAGGACATTGCTGAACTCAAAAAGCAGATGGGACAAGTGGTGGACTTCATGACCAAGTTTCATGAAACTGGTAGGCTTCCGAGCAACACAATTCCAAACCCAAAAGGAGGCTCTGAAGGCCCACCCAACTGAGGACGAGAGGAAACCAAGTCTAGGCTGAAAGACTATAAACATTAAGCGCTGCTTGGGAGGCAACCCAATTCAGAAGTAGCTGTGGAGGAGCCTTCAACGCAGATTTTCGTCTTCTTCCCTACTTCTTTATTTTTGTAGCTTTTTGTTTGTCTTTGAACTTTATTTTCGTAAATTTCATCCCTATATGCTTAAGTGTTTCATTGCATGCTTATGATTAATTACATTGAGGACAATGCAATATTTAAGTGTGGGGGAAGGGATTTATATTTTGTCTTTTATTGTTTTGAGTCATATATATTGAAAAATACAAAAAAAAAAAATCGAAAAATGTCATAAAAATAAAAATTTCGTTGCTTTTGTTTTTGTTTTGAGTCTTAGGATGCCCTTTCAACTGTCTAGGATGATTCTACATCTCTGAAATCATGACTAAAAGAGGATCACGAAATTGAGATAACTTAAAATGGTATTCTTTGGTTAATTGAGATATATGAAAAATATGTGCCTTGTAGTGGATATGGATTTCGAAACTTTGGTACAGAATATGAGCATGTTAAGATGAGTTTTGATTTAATAAACCCATGTGAGATAATTGTGCCCATGTCCCTTTTCTTGGAGTGAAATGAAAAATATATTCTTAATTTCTTGGCGATGTTTTGATGATCTCATTATTCTTTCATCTTGATTGACTACTTGCCATAGATTAAATTTGATGGACTAGAGAATGCTAGAATTCGCTCTTGTGCTTGTTGAGACGTTATATCAATACATGGCCCTGATTCTGGAAAGGATAGAGGCACCCTAGGAATTACCACCATTGCCAAATGAACCTGTGTCCCTAATTGTGCCCGTCGTGGGACTCCCCTAGATAAACCCCTTTGAGCCTACGTTAAACCTTTTCTTTCATCACCCTTAAAATCTTTAATCTAAGCCTTAGTATAGCTATAACCCTACCCTTTATCCTAAGGACTTAGTGGAGCTAAATTGAGATTTTACTTGAAGATTTGACGTCAATATTGAAGAATAAGAAGAGGTGAAGGTTCAAGTGTGGGGGTAAACTTGTCCATGAACGAAAAATGTATGAAAAAGCCGAGAAAATGAAAAGAAAAGAAAAATGTACACGGCTAGAAAAGAAAAGAAAGAAATATATGTTTATGGATTCTAGTCCCCCATACTTACTGATCTCGGAGTTTGCTTTGAATTGAAGGCCCACTACAGAAAAATTTGGCCTTTGTCCATTTCACTAGCGATCAAGGGAAGTTTACATTGAAGATTGGGCCCAACATGAAGACATTTGGCCCTCTTATATTACCTCCATAGGGGAGTGACGTTTTTGCAATGCCTTGGTGGGATATTTCGATGTCTCTACACTTACATGAGCTCTACTAGGTTTTTAGGACACTTTGTTAAATTCCTTACCCTTCGTTTCTTTAAACCTTGAGCCATGGCCCCATTACAACCTTTGAGAAGACCTTCTTGATCCTTAAGATGGGACAGCCCTTGATGTGGAGATGAGTTGCAAGAGTTGAACCTATGGCTTGGGTCCATCTGTGCAAGTAGTTGATATCCTTCATGAGATCTTTAAAAAAAATTATACTTGTGCTTTCGTTTCTTGCATTATGTGATATACTTGCTATCTTTCACATATACTTGAGTGTATAAGCTTTTAAGCATTGCCTTGATCTGAGAGAAGAAAGAGTGAATATACCTTGTGAGGAACTGAATCAAACTTGTTTGAAGCATGCTTAACAGAAACCATCACCATTGTTCCAACCAAGTCCTACTTGTGTATATGTGAATTATGTGTTTTAATTAACTCTCGAATGCCTAAACATTTATTCTTGGTAAAGTGCTAATCTTGGTGTTGTGAAAGTAAGAGATTGCTGAGACAAATAGTTGAAGGGCAATAGAGTCTTTGTTTGTTTCAGTCTTTAATTTTCGTTAGTCTTAGTATGTGTCTTTGTTTGATTTTGCAAGGGACTAGCAAAAGCTAAGTGTGGGGGAATTTGATAGGAGCATTTTAATGCGACGTTTTAACTGCATTTCCTTACATTTCTTGCGCCATTTCCTTAGTAAAACTCTGTTTAGGAAAGTTTCCATTCTTTGATTGGGAAAGTTCCTATTTGTAGAAAGTTTCCATTTTTCTTAGTTTCTATTTTCCATTTTTAGAAAGTTTCTATTCTTGTAGTTTTCATTTCTCATTTCTGGCAAGTTTCTATTTTTCATTTTTAGTAACTTTCTATTTTTCATTTTTTAGTAAGTTTCTATTTTTCATTTTAGAAAGTTTCTATTTTTCTTACTAGTTTCTATTTTTAGGACCTCCGAGCTAGAAAGTGGAAATGAACTCACAAATGGAAAGAGGAGCTTGCGATCACCAAGGGGAGCAAAAATGAAGAACATTGAACCACACATTTGAGCAGAAATGAAGAAACAAGCTTTCCTAGTGCAACCAGGAAATCCTGCGAACTGGAGGAGAGCTTACCAATGAAGTTTCCAACGCAACTATGAAGAGAAATGAAAGAAATGAAGTGTTTTGCGTTGGAAAATAAGAAGGCTTGAAGATGAAGCAAATAAGCCCAAGAATACTTTGAATTTTCGGCAAAATGGATCAAGGCTCATCAAGGCCCAAGCAATTAGGGTTTGTGACGCATGGAAGAAACCCTAGAAAGGTTTGCAGTCCAAAGCAAGAGAGAAAGAAGGAGTCTTGCCGTGAAAATCAGAAAATAATAAGAAGATTTCGTGGAGATTTTATTGGGAGACTTTTAAGGGAAGAGAATATGTGTTGAACACAAAGAGCTCTCAAAGGAAGTCTAGATACATTCCTATATTCTCTAAAGGAGTTGTTGCCGAATTTCAAGAGATAAAATCAGAATATTATCATGGTATTTCGGCAAGAAAATCAAGGGAAATATTCTAGAAAATTATGTGGTTGGTTGATACATGTCATAGGGCTTACTTGGCAAGATTCTATTGGAGGAAATTATGTGGAGTTAGACATTGTTGCCGTGAGTTTCTCTAGGGTTTTGCACGGCCTTGGAGACCAAGTTGCCGTTCCCTATATAGTCTCCCCTCTTCTCAACGTCAAGGGTTCCTCTCCCCATACAATTTACACTTTGAGAAAAATTCAGAAAACTCTCTAGCCTAGCCGTGCTCTTCTCCATCCTCTAGGGCAACCACGAAGTGCAAGCAAGGCCAAGGAAGAAGAAGACAAGCCGTGAACACCATCCATCCTCCACCTTGAAGATTGCTTTCGAAATTCAAGAGACCACATCACCTTTTCGTTCATCACCATCTCCATCTCTTGGTGTAATCCGATTCTCCTTGTAACTTTGTTTGTATTTTCGTTGGTTTTGCCTTAGTTGACACATATGTTTGAACAAGTTTTGGTTTCTGAAATTTTATGATTAATTGTTAATTTTCAGATTCATATATTGCGATTTATGGTTGCTTATGTGTGAGTGTTTGATTAAATTTGCATGATAGATAACTTTTGTATTTTAATCTTATGTGGTTGCAAACACCTAGGGTTTTTATATCATTGGTGCTACGAATTTAAGAACATGAATCAACTTTTTGGTTTTGTGTTCTTGAATCAATAAGTAGTAAAGGTTTTGTACAAAAACCGAATTTAATCAAAGAAGATTGCAATTAGGTGGACTTTTTCATACTAAGTTGCACATTTGAATTGATAGCCTTTCTAGATGCTTAATGCGTTAGACATGTATGATTGACTAGCTTTCTAGGGCTTGAATGCATGTTTGATAGGATTAGTCTATGTGCTTTCACTTAGATTAATTAGCGTTGAAAGTAAAATATGGGAAATTGTTTGCTTTGAACGTTTCACATGATCAATTCCTCTTGCATGACTATGATGAACAATGATGAACTTGGATTAATTTTAATCATATGTTTCGATTTTGATCTTTGTTCTTGCATTCCATTTATATTTTTATGTTTTAGCATTTTAATTATTTTGTTAACTTAGTTTAATTTTCAGAAAAAACCAAAATCAAAAACCCCCTTTTAATTCGTAAATAATGTGCATATGTGTAAATATTATACTTTGTTTTAATTTTAATTGTTTAATTGTTTGACAATGACAGGTGTACCCTCAATCCCCGGAATAGAACGATCCCTACTTACTTATACTACTAATGACATTTCAGGGTTAAATTATGCGCTTGCTTTGAGCGCATCAGTTTAGGGCGAAGTTTAAGCCCAATTTCTATGTTTAAATAAAGTTTTTTAATTCTATAATTGTGATTCGAAGTTGCTTATGTGAGTTTGTTTAATTAAATTTGCTTTATAGATAACTTTTGTATTTTAATCTTATGTGGTTGCAAACACTTAGGGTTTCGATATAATTGGTGCTAGGTTTAAGAACATGAAATCGACTTTTCGTTTTGTGTAAACTTGAATCAAAGTAGTAAAGGTTTTGAGCAAAGATCGAATTTAATTAACGAGGATTGCAATTAGGTGGACTTTTCCATACTAAGTTGTACACTTGAGTTGATAGCCTTTCTTTATGTGTAATGCATTAAACATGACATGATTGACTAGCTTTCTAGGGTTTGATTGCATGTTTGATAGGATTAATCTAGGTGCTTTCACTTAGGTTAATTAGCATTGAAAAGTAAAATATGGGAAATCATTTGCTTTCGAATGTTTCACATGATCAACTCCTTTCTCATGACTTAGATGAACAATTATAGGGTTTGAATCGAATTTGATTACATGGAATTGGTTTTGATCTTTGTTCCTTGCGTTCCACCCTTGTATATATGTTTTTACGTTTTCTTTATTTGATTTAACTTTTGATTTTATAATTCTTAAACCCCCCTTTTATTTCGTTATTTGTATATATTCTTTTTGTAAATAATACTTTTTACTTTTACTAATTAATTAATTGTTTTTTGCAATTACAGGTGTACCCTCAATCCCCGGTTAGAACGATCCCTACTTATTCTATACTAACAACTACATGCAGGGTTAAATTGCGCGCTTACTTTTAGCGTGTCACTTTGAATCTCTCTAGAACAACGCATTTAGAGATTTAGAAGCCATTTCACTCCAACCCAAAGCAAATCCTAACCCCCGAAGAAAGAAGTTTGGAAAATCACTGTTCATAAACTCTAATTAAACAAAGTGATCAAATTATCTGAATAAGTGACTAGGGCTTTGAATCTCACTAGAACAACGCATTTAAAGATTTAGAAGCCATTTCACTCAAATCCTAAGCCAAATCCTGAACCCTAGAAGCAAGAAGTTTGCAAAATCACTGTTCATAAACTCAAATTGAAACAAAGTGATCAAATTGTTTGAAAAAGTAAGTAGGGCGTTGAATCTCACTAGAACAACGCATTTAAAGATTTAGAAGCCATTTTACTCACACCCAAAGCAAATCCTAAACCCTAGAAGCAAGAAGTTTTGAAAATCACTGTTCATAAACACAAATTGAAACAAGGTGATCGAATTGTTTGAAAAAGTAAGTAGGGCGTCGAATCTCACTAGAACAACTCATTTAAAGATTTAGAAGTCATTTCACTAAAACACAAGCCAAATCCTAAACCATAGAAGCAAGAAGTTTTGAAAATCACTGTTCATAAACTAAAATTGAAACAAGGTGATCGAATTGTTTGAAAAAGTAAGTAGGGCTTTGAATCTCTCTAGAACAACGCATTTAGAGATTTAGAAGCCATTTCACTCCAACCCAAAGCAAATCCTAACCCCGGAAGAAAGAAGTTTGGAAAATCACTGTTCATAAACTCTAATTAAACAAAGTGATCAAATTATCTGAATAAGTGACTAGGGCTTTGAATCTCACTAGAACAACGCATTTAAAGATTTAGAAGCCATTTCACTCAAATCCTAAGCCAAATCCTGAACCCTAGAAGCAAGAAGTTTGGAAAATCACTGTTCATAAACTCTAATTGAAACAAAGTGATCAAATTGTTTGAAAAAGTAAGTAGGGCGTTGAATCTCACTAGAACAACGCATTTAAAGATTTAGAAGCCATTTCACTCAAATCCTAAGCCAAATCCTGAACCCTAGAAG
This sequence comes from Rosa rugosa, assembly GCF_958449725.1. Lineage (NCBI taxonomy): Eukaryota > Viridiplantae > Streptophyta > Magnoliopsida > Rosales > Rosaceae > Rosa > Rosa rugosa. The sequence continues at coordinate 35,115,728 of NC_084820.1, forward strand.
CAAGAAGTTTTGAAAATCACTGTTCATAAACACAAATTGAAACAAGGTGATCGAATTGTTTGAAAAAGTAAGTAGGGCTTTGAATCTCTCTAGAACAACGCATTTAGAGATTTAGAAGCCATTTCACTCCAACCCAAAGCAAATCCTAACCCCCGAAGAAAGAAGTTTGGAAAATCACTGTTCATAAACTCTAATTAAACAAAGTGATCAAATTATCTGAATAAGTGACTAGGGCTTTGAATCTCACTAGAACAACGCATTTAAAGATTTAGAAGCCATTTCACTCAAATCCTAAGCCAAATCCTGAACCCTAGAAGCAAGAAGTTTGCAAAATCACTGTTCATAAACTCAAATTGAAACAAAGTGATCAAATTGCTTGAAAAAGTAAGTAGGGCGTTGAATCTCACCAGAACAACGCATTTAAAGATTTAGAAGCCATTTTACTCACACCCAAAGCAAATCCTAAACCCTAGAAGCAAGAAGTTTTGAAAATCACTGTTCATAAACACAAATTGAAACAAGGTGATCGAATTGTTTGAAAAAGTAAGTAGGGCGTCGAATCTCACTAGAACAACTCATTTAAAGATTTAGAAGTCATTTCACTAAAACACAAGCCAAATCCTAAACCATAGATGCAAGAAGTTTTGAAAATCACTGTTCATAAACTCAAATTGAAACAAGGTGATCGAATTGTTTGAAAAAGTAAGTAGGGCGTCGAATCTCACTAGAACAACTCATTTAAAGATTTAGAAGTCATTTCACTAAAACACAAGCCAAATCCTAAACCATAGAAGCAAGAAGTTTTGAAAATGACTGTTCATAAACTCAAATTGATACAAGGTGATCGAATTGTTTGAAAAAGTAAGTAGGGCTTTGAATCTCTCTAGAACAACGCATTTAGAGATTTAGAAGCCATTTCACTCCAACCCAAAGCAAATCCTAACCCCCGAAGAAAGAAGTTTGGAAAATCACTGTTCATAAACTCTAATTAAACAAAGTGATCAAATTATCTGAATAAGTGACTAGGGCTTTGAATCTCACTAGAACAACGCATTTAAAGATTTAGAAGCCATTTCACTCAAATCCTAAGCCAAATCCTGAACCCTAGAAGCAAGAAGTTTGGAAAATCACTGTTCATAAACTCTAATTGAAACAAAGTGATCAAATTGTTTGAAAAAGTAAGTAGGGCGTTGAATCTCACTAGAACAACGCATTTAAAGATTTAGAAGCCATTTCACTCAAATCCTAAGCCAAATCCTGAACCCTAGAAGCAAGAAGTTTTGAAAATCACTGTTCATAAACACAAATTGAAACAAGGTGATCGAATTGTTTGAAAAAGTAAGTAGGGCTTTGAATCTCTCTAGAACAACGCATTTAGAGATTTAGAAGCCATTTCACTCCAACCCAAAGCAAATCCTAACCCCCGAAGAAAGAAGTTTGGAAAATCACTGTTCATAAACTCTAATTAAACAAAGTGATCAAATTATCTGAATAAGTGACTAGGGCTTTGAATCTCACTAGAACAACGCATTTAAAGATTTAGAAGCCATTTCACTCAAATCCTAAGCCAAATCCTGAACCCTAGAAGCAAGAAGTTTGCAAAATCACTGTTCATAAACTCAAATTGAAACAAAGTGATCAAATTGCTTGAAAAAGTAAGTAGGGCGTTGAATCTCACCAGAACAACGCATTTAAAGATTTAGAAGCCATTTTACTCACACCCAAAGCAAATCCTAAACCCTAGAAGCAAGAAGTTTTGAAAATCACTGTTCATAAACACAAATTGAAACAAGGTGATCGAATTGTTTGAAAAAGTAAGTAGGGCGTCGAATCTCACTAGAACAACTCATTTAAAGATTTAGAAGTCATTTCACTAAAACACAAGCCAAATCCTAAACCATAGAAGCAAGAAGTTTTGAAAATCACTGTTCATAAACTCAAATTGAAACAAGGTGATCGAATTGTTTGAAAAAGTAAGTAGGGCTTTGAATCTCTCTAGAACAACGCATTTAGAGATTTAGAAGCCATTTCACTCCAACCCAAAGCAAATCCTAACCCCCGAAGAAAGAAGTTTGGAAAATCACTGTTCATAAACTCTAATTAAACAAAGTGATCAAATTATCTGAATAAGTGACTAGGGCTTTGAATCTCACTAGAACAACGCATTTAAAGATTTAGAAGCCATTTCACTCAAATCCTAAGCCAAATCCTGAACCCTAGAAGCAAGAAGTTTGGAAAATCACTGTTCATAAACTCTAATTGAAACAAAGTGATCAAATTGTTTGAAAAAGTAAGTAGGGCGTTGAATCTCACTAGAACAACGCATTTAAAGATTTAGAAGCCATTTCACTCAAATCCTAAGCCAAATCCTGAACCCTAGAAGCAAGAAGTTTTGAAAATCACTGTTCATAAACACAAATTGAAACAAGGTGATCGAATTGTTTGAAAAAGTAAGTAGGGCTTTGAATCTCTCTAGAACAACGCATTTAGAGATTTAGAAGCCATTTCACTCCAACCCAAAGCAAATCCTAACCCCCGAAGAAAGAAGTTTGGAAAATCACTGTTCATAAACTCTAATTAAACAAAGTGATCAAATTATCTGAATAAGTGACTAGGGCTTTGAATCTCACTAGAACAACGCATTTAAAGATTTAGAAGCCATTTCACTCAAATCCTAAGCCAAATCCTGAACCCTAGAAGCAAGAAGTTTGCAAAATCACTGTTCATAAACTCAAATTGAAACAAAGTGATCAAATTGCTTGAAAAAGTAAGTAGGGCGTTGAATCTCACCAGAACAACGCATTTAAAGATTTAGAAGCCATTTTACTCACACCCAAAGCAAATCCTAAACCCTAGAAGCAAGAAGTTTTGAAAATCACTGTTCATAAACACAAATTGAAACAAGGTGATCGAATTGTTTGAAAAAGTAAGTAGGGCGTCGAATCTCACTAGAACAACTCATTTAAAGATTTAGAAGTCATTTCACTAAAACACAAGCCAAATCCTAAACCATAGATGCAAGAAGTTTTGAAAATCACTGTTCATAAACTCAAATTGAAACAAGGTGATCGAATTGTTTGAAAAAGTAAGTAGGGCGTCGAATCTCACTAGAACAACTCATTTAAAGATTTAGAAGTCATTTCACTAAAACACAAGCCAAATCCTAAACCATAGAAGCAAGAAGTTTTGAAAATGACTGTTCATAAACTCAAATTGATACAAGGTGATCGAATTGTTTGAAAAAGTAAGTAGGGCTTTGAATCTCTCTAGAACAACGCATTTAGAGATTTAGAAGCCATTTCACTCCAACCCAAAGCAAATCCTAACCCCCGAAGAAAGAAGTTTGGAAAATCACTGTTCATAAACTCTAATTAAACAAAGTGATCAAATTATCTGAATAAGTGACTAGGGCTTTGAATCTCACTAGAACAACGCATTTAAAGATTTAGAAGCCATTTCACTCAAATCCTAAGCCAAATCCTGAACCCTAGAAGCAAGAAGTTTGGAAAATCACTGTTCATAAACTCTAATTGAAACAAAGTGATCAAATTGTTTGAAAAAGTAAGTAGGGCGTTGAATCTCACTAGAACAACGCATTTAAAGATTTAGAAGCCATTTCACTCAAATCCTAAGCCAAATCCTGAACCCTAGAAGCAAGAAGTTTTGAAAATCACTGTTCATAAACACAAATTGAAACAAGGTGATCGAATTGTTTGAAAAAGTAAGTAGGGCTTTGAATCTCTCTAGAACAACGCATTTAGAGATTTAGAAGCCATTTCACTCCAACCCAAAGCAAATCCTAACCCCCGAAGAAAGAAGTTTGGAAAATCACTGTTCATAAACTCTAATTAAACAAAGTGATCAAATTATCTGAATAAGTGACTAGGGCTTTGAATCTCACTAGAACAACGCATTTAAAGATTTAGAAGCCATTTCACTCAAATCCTAAGCCAAATCCTGAACCCTAGAAGCAAGAAGTTTGCAAAATCACTGTTCATAAACTCAAATTGAAACAAAGTGATCAAATTGCTTGAAAAAGTAAGTAGGGCGTTGAATCTCACCAGAACAACGCATTTAAAGATTTAGAAGCCATTTTACTCACACCCAAAGCAAATCCTAAACCCTAGAAGCAAGAAGTTTTGAAAATCACTGTTCATAAACACAAATTGAAACAAGGTGATCGAATTGTTTGAAAAAGTAAGTAGGGCGTCGAATCTCACTAGAACAACTCATTTAAAGATTTAGAAGTCATTTCACTAAAACACAAGCCAAATCCTAAACCATAGAAGCAAGAAGTTTTGAAAATCACTGTTCATAAACACAAATTGAAACATGGTGATCGAATTGTTTGAAAAAGTAAGTAGGGCTTTGAATCTCTCTAGAACAACGCATTTAGAGATTTAGAAGCCATTTCACTCCAACCCAAAGCAAATCCTAACCCCCGAAGAAAGAAGTTTGGAAAATCACTGTTCATAAACTCTAATTAAACAAAGTGATCAAATTATCTGAATAAGTGACTAGGGCTTTGAATCTCACTAGAACAACGCATTTAAAGATTTAGAAGCCATTTCACTCAAATCCTAAGCCAAATCCTGAACCCTAGAAGCAAGAAGTTTGCAAAATCACTGTTCATAAACTCAAATTGAAACAAAGTGATCAAATTGCTTGAAAAAGTAAGTAGGGCGTTGAATCTCACCAGAACAACGCATTTAAAGATTTAGAAGCCATTTTACTCACACCCAAAGCAAATCCTAAACCCTAGAAGCAAGAAGTTTTGAAAATCACTGTTCATAAACACAAATTGAAACAAGGTGATCGAATTGTTTGAAAAAGTAAGTAGGGCGTCGAATCTCACTAGAACAACTCATTTAAAGATTTAGAAGTCATTTCACTAAAACACAAGCCAAATCCTAAACCATAGATGCAAGAAGTTTTGAAAATCACTGTTCATAAACTCAAATTGAAACAAGGTGATCGAATTGTTTGAAAAAGTAAGTAGGGCGTCGAATCTCACTAGAACAACTCATTTAAAGATTTAGAAGTCATTTCACTAAAACACAAGCCAAATCCTAAACCATAGAAGCAAGAAGTTTTGAAAATGACTGTTCATAAACTCAAATTGATACAAGGTGATCGAATTGTTTGAAAAAGTAAGTAGGGCTTTGAATCTCTCTAGAACAACGCATTTAGAGATTTAGAAGCCATTTCACTCAAATCCTAAGCCAAATCCTGAACCCTAGAAGCAAGAAGTTTTGAAAATCACTGTTCATAAACACAAATTGAAACAAGGTGATCGAATTGTTTGAAAAAGTAAGTAGGGCTTTGAATCTCTCTAGAACAACGCATTTAGAGATTTAGAAGCCATTTCACTCCAACCCAAAGCAAATCCTAACCCCCGAAGAAAGAAGTTTGGAAAATCACTGTTCATAAACTCTAATTAAACAAAGTGATCAAATTATCTGAATAAGTGACTAGGGCTTTGAATCTCACTAGAACAACGCATTTAAAGATTTAGAAGCCATTTCACTCAAATCCTAAGCCAAATCCTGAACCCTAGAAGCAAGAAGTTTGCAAAATCACTGTTCATAAACTCAAATTGAAACAAAGTGATCAAATTGCTTGAAAAAGTAAGTAGGGCGTTGAATCTCACCAGAACAACGCATTTAAAGATTTAGAAGCCATTTTACTCACACCCAAAGCAAATCCTAAACCCTAGAAGCAAGAAGTTTTGAAAATCACTGTTCATAAACACAAATTGAAACAAGGTGATCGAATTGTTTGAAAAAGTAAGTAGGGCGTCGAATCTCACTAGAACAACTCATTTAAAGATTTAGAAGTCATTTCACTAAAACACAAGCCAAATCCTAAACCATAGAAGCAAGAAGTTTTGAAAATCACTGTTCATAAACTCAAATTGAAACAAGGTGATCGAATTGTTTGAAAAAGTAAGTAGGGCTTTGAATCTCTCTAGAACAACGCATTTAGAGATTTAGAAGCCATTTCACTCCAACCCAAAGCAAATCCTAACCCCCGAAGAAAGAAGTTTGGAAAATTACTGTTCATAAACTCTAATTAAACAAAGTGATCAAATTATCTGAATAAGTGACTAGGGCTTTGAATCTCACTAGAACAACGCATTTAAAGATTTAGAAGCCATTTCACTCAAATCCTAAGCCAAATCCTGAACCCTAGAAGCAAGAAGTTTGGAAAATCACTGTTCATAAACTCTAATTGAAACAAAGTGATCAAATTGTTTGAAAAAGTAAGTAGGGCGTTGAATCTCACTAGAACAACGCATTTAAAGATTTAGAAGCCATTTCACTCAAATCCTAAGCCAAATCCTGAACCCTAGAAGCAAGAAGTTTTGAAAATCACTGTTCATAAACACAAATTGAAACAAGGTGATCGAATTGTTTGAAAAAGTAAGTAGGGCTTTGAATCTCTCTAGAACAACGCATTTAGAGATTTAGAAGCCATTTCACTCCAACCCAAAGCAAATCCTAACCCCCGAAGAAAGAAGTTTGGAAAATCACTGTTCATAAACTTTAATTAAACAAAGTGATCAAATTATCTGAATAAGTGACTAGGGCTTTGAATCTCACTAGAACAACGCATTTAAAGATTTAGAAGCCATTTCACTCAAATCCTAAGCCAAATCCTGAACCCTAGAAGCAAGAAGTTTGCAAAATCACTGTTCATAAACTCAAATTGAAACAAAGTGATCAAATTGCTTGAAAAAGTAAGTAGGGCGTTGAATCTCACCAGAACAACGCATTTAAAGATTTAGAAGCCATTTTACTCACACCCAAAGCAAATCCTAAACCCTAGAAGCAAGAAGTTTTGAAAATCACTGTTCATAAACACAAATTGAAACAAGGTGATCGAATTGTTTGAAAAAGTAAGTAGGGCGTCGAATCTCACTAGAACAACTCATTTAAAGATTTAGAAGTCATTTCACTAAAACACAAGCCAAATCCTAAACCATAGATGCAAGAAGTTTTGAAAATCACTGTTCATAAACTCAAATTGAAACAAGGTGATCGAATTGTTTGAAAAAGTAAGTAGGGCGTCGAATCTCACTAGAACAACTCATTTAAAGATTTAGAAGTCATTTCACTAAAACACAAGCCAAATCCTAAACCATAGAAGCAAGAAGTTTTGAAAATGACTGTTCATAAACTCAAATTGATACAAGGTGATCGAATTGTTTGAAAAAGTAAGTAGGGCTTTGAATCTCTCTAGAACAACGCATTTAGAGATTTAGAAGCCATTTCACTCCAACCCAAAGCAAATCCTAACCCCCGAAGAAAGAAGTTTGGAAAATCACTGTTCATAAACTCTAATTAAACAAAGTGATCAAATTATCTGAATAAGTGACTAGGGCTTTGAATCTCACTAGAACAACGCATTTAAAGATTTAGAAGCCATTTCACTCAAATCCTAAGCCAAATCCTGAACCCTAGAAGCAAGAAGTTTGCAAAATCACTGTTCATAAACTCAAATTGAAACAAAGTGATCAAATTGCTTGAAAAAGTAAGTAGGGCGTTGAATCTCACCAGAACAACGCATTTAAAGATTTAGAAGCCATTTTACTCACACCCAAAGCAAATCCTAAACCCTAGAAGCAAGAAGTTTTGAAAATCACTGTTCATAAACACAAATTGAAACAAGGTGATCGAATTGTTTGAAAAAGTAAGTAGGGCGTCGAATCTCACTAGAACAACTCATTTAAAGATTTAGAAGTCATTTCACTAAAACACAAGCCAAATCCTAAACCATAGATGCAAGAAGTTTTGAAAATCACTGTTCATAAACTCAAATTGAAACAAGGTGATCGAATTGTTTGAAAAAGTAAGTAGGGCGTCGAATCTCACTAGAACAACTCATTTAAAGATTTAGAAGTCATTTCACTAAAACACAAGCCAAATCCTAAACCATAGAAGCAAGAAGTTTTGAAAATGACTGTTCATAAACTCAAATTGATACAAGGTGATCGAATTGTTTGAAAAAGTAAGTAGGGCTTTGAATCTCTCTAGAACAACGCATTTAGAGATTTAGAAGCCATTTCACTCCAACCCAAAGCAAATCCTAACCCCCGAAGAAAGAAGTTTGGAAAATCACTGTTCATAAACTCTAATTAAACAAAGTGATCAAATTATCTGAATAAGTGACTAGGGCTTTGAATCTCACTAGAACAACGCATTTAAAGATTTAGAAGCCATTTCACTCAAATCCTAAGCCAAATCCTGAACCCTAGAAGCAAGAAGTTTGGAAAATCACTGTTCATAAACTCTAATTGAAACAAAGTGATCAAATTGTTTGAAAAAGTAAGTAGGGCGTTGAATCTCACTAGAACAACGCATTTAAAGATTTAGAAGCCATTTCACTCAAATCCTAAGCCAAATCCTGAACCCTAGAAGCAAGAAGTTTTGAAAATCACTGTTCATAAACACAAATTGAAACAAGGTGATCGAATTGTTTGAAAAAGTAAGTAGGGCTTTGAATCTCTCTAGAACAACGCATTTAGAGATTTAGAAGCCATTTCACTCCAACCCAAAGCAAATCCTAACCCCCGAAGAAAGAAGTTTGGAAAATCACTGTTCATAAACTCTAATTAAACAAAGTGATCAAATTATCTGAATAAGTGACTAGGGCTTTGAATCTCACTAGAACAACGCATTTAAAGATTTAGAAGCCATTTCACTCAAATCCTAAGCCAAATCCTGAACCCTAGAAGCAAGAAGTTTGCAAAATCACTGTTCATAAACTCAAATTGAAACAAAGTGATCAAATTGCTTGAAAAAGTAAGTAGGGCGTTGAATCTCACCAGAACAACGCATTTAAAGATTTAGAAGCCATTTTACTCACACCCAAAGCAAATCCTAAACCCTAGAAGCAAGAAGTTTTGAAAATCACTGTTCATAAACACAAATTGAAACAAGGTGATCGAATTGTTTGAAAAAGTAAGTAGGGCGTCGAATCTCACTAGAACAACTCATTTAAAGATTTAGAAGTCATTTCACTAAAACACAAGCCAAATCCTAAACCATAGAAGCAAGAAGTTTTGAAAATCACTGTTCATAAACTCAAATTGAAACAAGGTGATCGAATTGTTTGAAAAAGTAAGTAGGGCTTTGAATCTCTCTAGAACAACGCATTTAGAGATTTAGAAGCCATTTCACTCCAACCCAAAGCAAATCCTAACCCCCGAAGAAAGAAGTTTGGAAAATCACTGTTCATAAACTCTAATTAAACAAAGTGATCAAATTATCTGAATAAGTGACTAGGGCTTTGAATCTCACTAGAACAACGCATTTAAAGATTTAGAAGCCATTTCACTCAAATCCTAAGCCAAATCCTGAACCCTAGAAGCAAGAAGTTTGGAAAATCACTGTTCATAAACTCTAATTGAAACAAAGTGATCAAATTGTTTGAAAAAGTAAGTAGGGCGTTGAATCTCACTAGAACAACGCATTTAAAGATTTAGAAGCCATTTCACTCAAATCCTAAGCCAAATCCTGAACCCTAGAAGCAAGAAGTTTTGAAAATCACTGTTCATAAACACAAATTGAAACAAGGTGATCGAATTGTTTGAAAAAGTAAGTAGGGCTTTGAATCTCTCTAGAACAACGCATTTAGAGATTTAGAAGCCATTTCACTCCAACCCAAAGCAAATCCTAACCCCCGAAGAAAGAAGTTTGGAAAATCACTGTTCATAAACTCTAATTAAACAAAGTGATCAAATTATCTGAATAAGTGACTAGGGCTTTGAATCTCACTAGAACAACGCATTTAAAGATTTAGAAGCCATTTCACTCAAATCCTAAGCCAAATCCAGAACCCTAGAAGCAAGAAGTTTGCAAAATCACTGTTCATAAACTCAAATTGAAACAAAGTGATCAAATTGCTTGAAAAAGTAAGTAGGGCGTTGAATCTCACCAGAACAACGCATTTAAAGATTTAGAAGCCATTTTACTCACACCCAAAGCAAATCCTAAACCCTAGAAGCAAGAAGTTTTGAAAATCACTGTTCATAAACACAAATTGAAACAAGGTGATCGAATTGTTTGAAAAAGTAAGTAGGGCGTCGAATCTCACTAGAACAACTCATTTAAAGATTTAGAAGTCATTTCACTAAAACACAAGCCAAATCCTAAACCATAGATGCAAGAAGTTTTGAAAATCACTGTTCATAAACTCAAATTGAAACAAGGTGATCGAATTGTTTGAAAAAGTAAGTAGGGCGTCGAATCTCACTAGAACAACTCATTTAAAGATTTAGAAGTCATTTCACTAAAACACAAGCCAAATCCTAAACCATAGAAGCAAGAAGTTTTGAAAATGACTGTTCATAAACTCAAATTGATACAAGGTGATCGAATTGTTTGAAAAAGTAAGTAGGGCTTTGAATCTCTCTAGAACAACGCATTTAGAGATTTAGAAGCCATTTCACTCCAACCCAAAGCAAATCCTAACCCCCGAAGAAAGAAGTTTGGAAAATCACTGTTCATAAACTCTAATTAAACAAAGTGATCAAATTATCTGAATAAGTGACTAGGGCTTTGAATCTCACTAGAACAACGCATTTAAAGATTTAGAAGCCATTTCACTCAAATCCTAAGCCAAATCCTGAACCCTAGAAGCAAGAAGTTTGGAAAATCACTGTTCATAAACTCTAATTGAAACAAAGTGATCAAATTGTTTGAAAAAGTAAGTAGGGCGTTGAATCTCACTAGAACAACGCATTTAAAGATTTAGAAGCCATTTCACTCAAATCCTAAGCCAAATCCTGAACCCTAGAAGCAAGAAGTTTTGAAAATCACTGTTCATAAACACAAATTGAAACAAGGTGATCGAATTGTTTGAAAAAGTAAGTAGGGCTTTGAATCTCTCTAGAACAACGCATTTAGAGATTTAGAAGCCATTTCACTCCAACCCAAAGCAAATCCTAACCCCCGAAGAAAGAAGTTTGGAAAATCACTGTTCATAAACTCTAATTAAACAAAGTGATCAAATTATCTGAATAAGTGACTAGGGCTTTGAATCTCACTAGAACAACGCATTTAAAGATTTAGAAGCCATTTCACTCAAATCCTAAGCCAAATCCTGAACCCTAGAAGCAAGAAGTTTGCAAAATCACTGTTCATAAACTCAAATTGAAACAAAGTGATCAAATTGCTTGAAAAAGTAAGTAGGGCGTTGAATCTCACCAGAACAACGCATTTAAAGATTTAGAAGCCATTTTACTCACACCCAAAGCAAATCCTAAACCCTAGAAGCAAGAAGTTTTGAAAATCACTGTTCATAAACACAAATTGAAACAAGGTGATCGAATTGTTTGAAAAAGTAAGTAGGGCGTCGAATCTCACTAGAACAACTCATTTAAAGATTTAGAAGTCATTTCACTAAAACACAAGCCAAATCCTAAACCATAGAAGCAAGAAGTTTTGAAAATCACTGTTCATAAACTCAAATTGAAACAAGGTGATCGAATTGTTTGAAAAAGTAAGTAGGGCTTTGAATCTCTCTAGAACAACGCATTTAGAGATTTAGAAGCCATTTCACTCCAACCCAAAGCAAATCCTAACCCCCGAAGAAAGAAGTTTGGAAAATCACTGTTCATAAACTCTAATTAAACAAAGTGATCAAATTATCTAAATAAGTGACTAGGGCTTTGAATCTCACTAGAACAACGCATTTAAAGATTTAGAAGCCATTTCACTCAAATCCTAAGCCAAATCCTGAACCCTAGAAGCAAGAAGTTTGGAAAATCACTGTTCATAAACTCTAATTGAAACAAAGTGATCAAATTGTTTGAAAAAGTAAGTAGGGCGTTGAATCTCACTAGAACAACGCATTTAAAGATTTAGAAGCCATTTCACTCAAATCCTAAGCCAAATCCTGAACCCTAGAAGCAAGAAGTTTTGAAAATCACTGTTCATAAACACAAATTGAAACAAGGTGATCGAATTGTTTGAAAAAGTAAGTAGGGCGTCGAATCTCACTAGAACAACTCATTTAAAGATTTAGAAGTCATTTCACTAAAACACAAGCCAAATCCTAAACCATAGAAGCAAGAAGTTTTGAAAATCACTGTTCATAAACACAAATTGAAACAAGGTGATCGAATTGTTTGAAAAAGTAAGTAGGGCTTTGAATCTCTCTAGAACAACGCATTTAGAGATTTAGAAGCCATTTCACTCCAACCCAAAGCAAATCCTAACCCCCGAAGAAAGAAGTTTGGAAAATCACTGTTCATAAACTCTAATTAAACAAAGTGATCAAATTATCTGAATAAGTGACTAGGGCTTTGAATCTCACTAGAACAACGCATTTAAAGATTTAGAAGCCATTTCACTCAAATCCTAAGCCAAATCCTGAACCCTAGAAGCAAGAAGTTTGCAAAATCACTGTTCATAAACTCAAATTGAAACAAAGTGATCAAATTGCTTGAAAAAGTAAGTAGGGCGTTGAATCTCACCAGAACAACGCATTTAAAGATTTAGAAGCCATTTTACTCACACCCAAAGCAAATCCTAAACCCTAGAAGCAAGAAGTTTTGAAAATCACTGTTCATAAACACAAATTGAAACAAGGTGATCGAATTGTTTGAAAAAGTAAGTAGGGCGTCGAATCTCACTAGAACAACTCATTTAAAGATTTAGAAGTCATTTCACTAAAACACAAGCCAAATCCTAAACCATAGATGCAAGAAGTTTTGAAAATCACTGTTCATAAACTCAAATTGAAACAAGGTGATCGAATTGTTTGAAAAAGTAAGTAGGGCGTCGAATCTCACTAGAACAACTCATTTAAAGATTTAGAAGTCATTTCACTAAAACACAAGCCAAATCCTAAACCATAGAAGCAAGAAGTTTTGAAAATGACTGTTCATAAACTCAAATTGATACAAGGTGATCGAATTGTTTGAAAAAGTAAGTAGGGCTTTGAATCTCTCTAGAACAACGCATTTAGAGATTTAGAAGCCATTTCACTCCAACCCAAAGCAAATCCTAACCCCCGAAGAAAGAAGTTTGGAAAATCACTGTTCATAAACTCTAATTAAACAAAGTGATCAAATTATCTGAATAAGTGACTAGGGCTTTGAATCTCACCAGAACAACGCATTTAAAGATTTAGAAGCCATTTCACTCAAATCCTAAGCCAAATCCTGAACCCTAGAAGCAAGAAGTTTGGAAAATCACTGTTCATAAACTCAAATTGAAACAAAGTGATCAAATTGTTTGAAAAAGTAAGTAGGGCGTTGAATCTCACTAGAACAACGCATTTAAAGATTTAGAAGCCATTTCACTCAAATCCTAAGCCAAATCCTGAACCCTAGAAGCAAGAAGTTTTGAAAATCACTGTTCATAAACACAAATTGAAACAAGGTGATCGAATTGTTTGAAAAAGTAAGTAGGGCTTTGAATCTCTCTAGAACAACGCATTTAGAGATTTAGAAGCCATTTCACTCCAACCCAAAGCAAATCCTAACCCCCGAAGAAAGAAGTTTGGAAAATCACTGTTCATAAACTCTAATTAAACAAAGTGATCAAATTATCTGAATAAGTGACTAGGGCTTTGAATCTCACTAGAACAACGCATTTAAAGATTTAGAAGCCATTTCACTCAAATCCTAAGCCAAATCCTGAACCCTAGAAGCAAGAAGTTTGCAAAATCACTGTTCATAAACTCAAATTGAAACAAAGTGATCAAATTGCTTGAAAAAGTAAGTAGGGCGTTGAATCTCACCAGAACAACGCATTTAAAGATTTAGAAGCCATTTTACTCACACCCAAAGCAAATCCTAAACCCTAGAAGCAAGAAGTTTTGAAAATCACTGTTCATAAACACAAATTGAAACAAGGTGATCGAATTGTTTGAAAAAGTAAGTAGGGCGTCGAATCTCACTAGAACAACTCATTTAAAGATTTAGAAGTCATTTCACTAAAACACAAGCCAAATCCTAAACCATAGATGCAAGAAGTTTTGAAAATCACTGTTCATAAACTCAAATTGAAACAAGGTGATCGAATTGTTTGAAAAAGTAAGTAGGGCGTCGAATCTCACTAGAACAACTCATTTAAAGATTTAGAAGTCATTTCACTAAAACACAAGCCAAATCCTAAACCATAGAAGCAAGAAGTTTTGAAAATGACTGTTCATAAACTCAAATTGATACAAGGTGATCGAATTGTTTGAAAAAGTAAGTAGGGCTTTGAATCTCTCTAGAACAACGCATTTAGAGATTTAGAAGCCATTTCACTCCAACCCAAAGCAAATCCTAACCCCCGAAGAAAGAAGTTTGGAAAATCACTGTTCATAAACTCTAATTAAACAAAGTGATCAAATTATCTGAATAAGTGACTAGGGCTTTGAATCTCACTAGAACAACGCATTTAAAGATTTAGAAGCCATTTCACTCAAATCCTAAGCCAAATCCTGAACCCTAGAAGCAAGAAGTTTGGAAAATCACTGTTCATAAACTCTAATTGAAACAAAGTGATCAAATTGTTTGAAAAAGTAAGTAGGGCGTTGAATCTCACTAGAACAACGCATTTAAAGATTTAGAAGCCATTTCACTCAAATCCTAAGCCAAATCCTGAACCCTAGAAGCAAGAAGTTTTGAAAATCACTGTTCATAAACACAAATTGAAACAAGGTGATCGAATTGTTTGAAAAAGTAAGTAGGGCTTTGAATCTCTCTAGAACAACGCATTTAGAGATTTAGAAGCCATTTCACTCCAACCCAAAGCAAATCCTAACCCCCGAAGAAAGAAGTTTGGAAAATCACTGTTCATAAACTCTAATTAAACAAAGTGATCAAATTATCTGAATAAGTGACTAGGGCTTTGAATCTCACTAGAACAACGCATTTAAAGATTTAGAAGCCATTTCACTCAAATCCTAAGCCAAATCCTGAACCCTAGAAGCAAGAAGTTTGCAAAATCACTGTTCATAAACTCAAATTGAAACAAAGTGATCAAATTGTTTGAAAAAGTAAGTAGGGCGTTGAATCTCACCAGAACAACGCATTTAAAGATTTAGAAGCCATTTTACTCACACCCAAAGCAAATCCTAAACCCTAGAAGCAAGAAGTTTTGAAAATCACTGTTCATAAACACAAATTGAAACAAGGTGATCGAATTGTTTGAAAAAGTAAGTAGGGCGTCGAATCTCACTAGAACAACTCATTTAAAGATTTAGAAGTCATTTCACTAAAACACAAGCCAAATCCTAAACCATAGAAGCAAGAAGTTTTGAAAATCACTGTTCATAAACTCAAATTGAAACAAGGTGATCGAATTGTTTGAAAAAGTAAGTAGGGCTTTGAATCTCTCTAGAACAACGCATTTAGAGATTTAGAAGCCATTTCACTCCAACCCAAAGCAAATCCTAACCCCCGAAGAAAGAAGTTTGGAAAATCACTGTTCATAAACTCTAATTAAACAAAGTGATCAAATTATCTAAATAAGTGACTAGGGCTTTGAATCTCACTAGAACAACGCATTTAAAGATTTAGAAGCCATTTCACTCAAATCCTAAGCCAAATCCTGAACCCTAGAAGCAAGAAGTTTGCAAAATCACTGTTCATAAACTCAAATTGAAACAAAGTGATCAAATTGTTTGAAAAAGTAAGTAGGGCGTTGAATCTCACTAGAACAACGCATTTAAAGATTTAGAAGCCATTTTACTCACACCCAAAGCAAATCCTAAACCCTAGAAGCAAGAAGTTTTGAAAATCACTGTTCATAAACACAAATTGAAACAAGGTGATCGAATTGTTTGAAAAAGTAAGTAGGGCGTCGAATCTCACTAGAACAACTCATTTAAAGATTTAGAAGTCATTTCACTAAAACACAAGCCAAATCCTAAACCATAGAAGCAAGAAGTTTTGAAAATGACTGTTCATAAACTCAAATTGATACAAGGTGATCGAATTGTTTGAAAAAGTAAGTAGGGCTTTGAATCTCTCTAGAACAACGCATTTAGAGATTTAGAAGCCATTTCACTCCAACCCAAAGCAAATCCTAACCCCGGAAGAAAGAAGTTTGGAAAATCACTGTTCATAAACTCTAATTAAACAAAGTGATCAAATTATCTGAATAAGTGACTAGGGCTTTGAATCTCACTAGAACAACGCATTTAAAGATTTAGAAGCCATTTCACTCAAATCCTAAGCCAAATCCTGAACCCTAGAAGCAAGAAGTTTGCAAAATCACTGTTCATAAACTCAAATTGAAACAAAGTGATCAAATTGTTTGAAAAAGTAAGTAGGGCGTTGAATCTCACTAGAACAACGCATTTAAAGATTTAGAAGCCATTTTACTCACACCCAAAGCAAATCCTAAACCCTAGAAGCAAGAAGTTTTGAAAATCACTGTTCATAAACACAAATTGAAACAAGGTGATCGAATTGTTTGAAAAAGTAAGTAGGGCGTCGAATCTCACTAGAACAACTCATTTAAAGATTTAGAAGTCATTTCACTAAAACACAAGCCAAATCCTAAACCATAGAAGCAAGAAGTTTTGAAAATCACTGTTCATAAACTCAAATTGAAACGAGGTGATCGAATTGTTTGAAAAAGTAAGTAGGGCTTTGAATCTCTCTAGAACAACGCATTTAGAGATTTAGAAGCCATTTCACTCCAACCCAAAGCAAATCCTAACCCCCGAAGAAAGAAGTTTGGAAAATCACTGTTCATAAACTCTAATTAAACAAAGTGATCAATTTATCTGAATAAGTGACTAGGGCTTTGAATCTCACTAGAACAACGCATTTAAAGATTTAGAAGCCATTTTACTCACACCCAAAGCAAATCCTAAACCCTAGAAGCAAGAAGTTTTGAAAATCACTGTTCATAAACACAAATTGAAACAAGGTGATCGAATTGTTTGAAAAAGTAAGTAGGGCGTCGAATCTCACTAGAACAACGCATTTAAAGATTTAGAAGTCATTTCACTAAAACACAAGCCAAATCCTAAACCATAGAAGCAAGAAGTTTTGAAAATCACTGTTCATAAACTCAAATTGAAACAAGGTGATCGAATTGTTTGAAAAAGTAAGTAGGGCTTTGAATCTCTCTAGAACAACGCATTTAGAGATTTAGAAGCCATTTCACTCCAACCCAAAGCAAATCCTAACCCCCGAAGAAAGAAGTTTGGAAAATCACTGTTCATAAACTCTAATTAAACAAAGTGATCAAATTATCTAAATAAGTGACTAGGGCTTTGAATCTCACTAGAACAACGCATTTAAAGATTTAGAAGCCATTTCACTCAAATCCTAAGCCAAATCCTGAACCCTAGAAGCAAGAAGTTTGCAAAATTACTGTTCATAAACTCAAATTGAAACAAAGTGATCAAATTGTTTGAAAAAGTAAGTAGGGCGTTGAATCTCACTAGAACAACGCATTTAAAGATTTAGAAGCCATTTTACTCACACCCAAAGCAAATCCTAAACCCTAGAAGCAAGAAGTTTTGAAAATCACTGTTCATAAACACAAATTGAAACAAGGTGATCGAATTGTTTGAAAAAGTAAGTAGGGCGTCGAATCTCACTAGAACAACTCATTTAAAGATTTAGAAGTCATTTCACTAAAACACAAGCCAAATCCTAAACCATAGAAGCAAGAAGTTTTGAAAATGACTGTTCATAAACTCAAATTGATACAAGGTGATCGAATTGTTTGAAAAAGTAAGTAGGGCT
This sequence comes from Rosa rugosa, assembly GCF_958449725.1. Lineage (NCBI taxonomy): Eukaryota > Viridiplantae > Streptophyta > Magnoliopsida > Rosales > Rosaceae > Rosa > Rosa rugosa. The sequence goes on from NC_084820.1 coordinate 35,133,438, forward strand.
TTGAATCTCTCTAGAACAACGCATTTAGAGATTTAGAAGCCATTTCACTCCAACCCAAAGCAAATCCTAACCCCGGAAGAAAGAAGTTTGGAAAATCACTGTTCATAAACTCTAATTAAACAAAGTGATCAAATTATCTGAATAAGTGACTAGGGCTTTGAATCTCACTAGAACAACGCATTTAAAGATTTAGAAGCCATTTCACTCAAATCCTAAGCCAAATCCTGAACCCTAGAAGCAAGAAGTTTGCAAAATCACTGTTCATAAACTCAAATTGAAACAAAGTGATCAAATTGTTTGAAAAAGTAAGTAGGGCGTTGAATCTCACTAGAACAACGCATTTAAAGATTTAGAAGCCATTTTACTCACACCTGATAGGAGCATTTTAATGCGACGTTTTAACTGTTATTTCCTCATATTTACTTAGTTATTTCCTTAAATAAATCCGTATTGATTAGGAAAGTTTCCATCTTTAGAAAGTTTCTATTTTTAGTAATTTTAATAAAAGTTTCTATTTTCTAGGTACATTGGAATAAATGATAAGGAAATAAAGCTGAAATGAAGAAATGGAGTTTTCCTGGTCCGACTAGGAATCCCAGTCAACGCAGGAATCCTGATGAGGCTAGGAAACCTGAAGGTATTAGGAGACCACATGGCTTGAAGATGACGTGGGAGATATTATGGGAGATTAAATCTGATTTTTGCATGGGAAATCAAGGAGATTACGTTGAGAAAATCAAGGGAGAATTTCAAGGGATTGTGCAACAAAAAAAGACTCAAAACAAGTCCAGATTCGTTCCTTAATTCCCTCAAGATATGTTGGCTGAAATTAGAGAATAAAATCTGCAATTTTAATGTGAAAATCAGGAGAAAATCAAGGGGAGGATGTTAAGGATAAAGCCATGGAGAGATTTAAGGGAGAAAAGGTCCAAAATGAGTCCGGATACATTGTCTAGGTTCATGCCTAGATATTTGGCCGAAAATTAAGAGAAAAATCAGAAATAATCTTGGGAAAATCAGCAACAATATATTAGGGATTGATTTTGGAGGTTTTTGATTGGTTGGATGACACACAGAGCTGACGTGGCGCTACGTGATTGGTCGAAGCTGTGTGGCAAAGCTTGGCCGTTCCCCTATATAAACCCCCCTATGCTAGACGTTTAAGACACACCTTTCATTCAGAAAATCCTCCATAACGTCATAAGCTCTCTCTCTCTCTCTCCATTCTCTAGTTGCAAAGTTCTGCGTTTTCAAGCAAGGCCGAAGGGAGAAGAAGGAGCCGTGACTATTCCTCCACCATCCACCATTGAAGACTTGCTTTCAAGCTTCAAGGATCACAACGAAAATCATTCATCCTCATCTTCCATCCACGGTGTAATTCGACCTCTACTTTGTAACCTTTGTTTGAATTTCGTTGGTTTGTTTTAGTTGACATATATGTTTGAATGAATATTAATTTCTGAAATTTTATATGATTGAATGAAATTTTCAGATTCATATTATTGTTCTTCGAGAGTTGCTTATGTGGGTTTGTTTAATTAAATTTGCGTTATAGATAACTTTTGTATTTTAATCTTATGTGGTTGCAAACACTTAAGGTTTCGATATAATTGGTGCTAGGTTTAAGAACATGAAATCGACTTTTCGTTTTGTGTAAACTTGAATCAAAGTAGTAAAGGTTTTGTACAAAGATCGAATTTAATTAAAGAGAATTGCAATTAGGTGGACTTTTCCATACTAAGTTGTACACTTGAGTGGATAGCCTTTCTCTATGTGTAATGCGTTAAACATGACATGATTGACTAGCTTTCTAGGGTTTGATTGCATGTTTGATAGGATTAATCTAGGTGCTTTCGCTTAGGTTAATTAGCATTGAAAAGTAAAAAATGGGAATTCATTTGCTTTCGAATGTTTCACATGATCAACTCCTTTCTCATGACTTAGATGAACAATATTAGGGTTTGAATCAATTTTAATCATAAGTTTCGGTTTTGATCTTTGTTCTCTCATTCCATTTATGTTTTTATGTTTTTGTGTTTTATTTGTTTTCTTTACTTAGTTTATTTTTCGAAAATCAAAATCAAAAAATCCCTCCTAAATTCGTAAATAATGTTTATACTTGTGAATATCTTTGTGAATATTATACTTTGTTTTAATTTTAATTGTTTAATTGTTTGACAATGACAGGTGTACCCTCAATCCCCGGAATAGAACGATCCCTATTTGCTTATACTACTAACGATATTTCAGGGTTAAATTATGCGCTTGCTTAAAGCGTATCAATTTTTGGCGCCGTTGCCGGGGATTGAAAAATCACTTGTTAATTTTGTGAATATTTGTTTTGTATATTGTGATCGTAAAAAAAAAAAAAAAAAAAAAAATTACTTGTTAATTGTTTGTAATTTTCGAAGCTTAATGAGTTAATTACTTAGGTTGTTTTTTATATTGTTGAACACGAGTTTAATTGTGAGTTGTAAATTAAAGAGGAATAGGTGAAGTCGTGTTTATTAATATTGGCCTAAACCCCTTATTGGTACCTAATTCAGGTCCCTTAAGGTTGAGGGCGGCCTTTATTAACATTCATTGAACTGTCTAACACACTTAGGACCTTTTACATTCAAGTAAGAATATCCTATGTGAGATGGTGTCTAGGAAGGGGACAACGTTCATAACGGGTTCTGGATCCAGAAGTGCTTACAAATGGGCTTAGCTCATGCCAAAATGGATTCTGCCTCTTGTGGTCGTCCTCCCCTACCTGGCCATTTCAGTAAGGTTGCCCAAAGGATGTAGGAGGGAGTTTGTGTCTAGGCGACTATACTTGGGCCGCACGTCCACTTGATTTACCGCTTGGAATTAGATTTGATATCAATAATATTTATGACAAAAGAAAATGTAACAAAATGTTGTGATACACTAAGGTAAAAAAAAAAAAAAAACATTTGTGTAAATATTTTTCATGTTTTTTTTTTTACTCACTTGTGTACCTAACTTGTGTCTTGTGTACAATGTACTTGCTAATTTTACTTGTAGTTTGTAATTCATAGTTAAACTTGTTTGTATATTTTGTATTTCTTAGTTAATTATAGTTACTAACTTTCTAATTTCCATTCCGTCTGGCTGAAAGACGTTAAACTCAAGCGCTGCTTGGGAGGCAACCCAATTCAGAAGCAGCTGTGAAGGAGTCTACCTACACAGATTTGCTTTCTCTTTCCCTATCTCTTTTTATTTTTTAATTTTTTCTCTTTTGTTTTTATTTTAGAATCTATTTTCATAAATTCCATCTCTCTATGCTTAAGTGTTTCATTGCATGCTTTTAATTGATTACATTGAGGACAATGCAATATTTAAGTGTGGGGGAAGGGATTTATATTTGAGTCTTTTATTTTGAGTCATATATATTGGAAAATACAAAAAATCGAAAAATGTCAAAAATTAAAAAAAAAATTGTTGCTTTTATTTATTGAGTCATAGGATGCCCCTTCAACTGTCTAGGATGATTCTATATCTCTGAAATTATGGCTAAAAGAGGATCACAATGTTGAGATGATTTTAACATGGTATTCTTTGGTTAATTGAGATATATGAAAAATGTATGCATGTGTAGTGGATATGGATTTCGTGACCTTGGTACAGAATATGAGCATGTTAGGATGAGTTCTGATTCATAAAGCCCATGTGAGATAATTGAGCCCATGTTCCTTTTTCTTGGAGTGAAAAAAAATATATATTCTTAATTTCTTGGCGATGTTTTGATGATCTCATTATTCTTTCATCTTGATTGATTGCTTGCCATAGATTAAGTTTAATGGACTAGAGAATGCTAGAATTCACTCTTGTGCTTGTTGAGACGTTATATCAATACATGGCCCTGATTCTGGAAAGGATAGAGGCACCCTAGGAATTACCACCATTGCCAAATGAGCTTGTGTCCCCATTTGTGCCCGTCGTGGGACTCCCTTAGATAAGCCCCTTTGAGCCTACATTAAGCCTTTTCTTTCATCATCCTTAAAATCCTTAACCATGAAGCTTAGTATAGTTACAACCCTACCCTTTGTTCTAAGAACTTAGTGGAGCTATCTTTGGGACTTTACTTGAGGATTTGACGCTAAGGATGAAGATTGAGAAGAGGTGAAAGTTAAAGTGTGGGGGAGTTGTCCATAAAAAAAAAAAAAAAAAAAAAAATATGTGGAAGCCGGAAAAAAAAAATGAAAAAGAAAAAATGTGTACGGCTAAAAAGAAAAAGAAAGAAAAGTATATGTTTATGGATTTTAGTTCCCCATACTTGGTGAGTTTGGAGTTTGCTTTGAATTGAAGGCCCACTACTGAAAAATTTGGTCTTTGTCCAATTCACAAGAGTTCAAGGGAAATTTAGAATGAAGACATTTGGCCCTTTTATGTGACCTCTATGGGGAAGTGACGTTTTTGCAATGCCTTGGTGGAAAAATTTCGAAGATCTCTACATTATATGAGCTCTGCTAGGTTTTTAGGACACTTTGATAAATCCTTACCTTTCGTTTCTTTAAACCTTGAACCTGAGCCCCATTATAACCTTTGAGAGGACCTTCTTGATCCTTAAGATGGGACAGCCTTTGATGTGGAGATGAGTGACAAGAGTTGAACCTATGGCTTGGGTCCATCTGTGCAAGTAGTTGGTATCTTTCATGAGATCTTTTGAAAAAAAAATTATATTCACAAAGTGCTTTTCGTTTCTTATATATGTGAGCTATTTGAATGCCTCAAAATATTTTCTCTCACATATAATTGAGTGATTATAAGCTTTTAAGCATTGCCATGATCTGAGAGAAGAAAGAGTGGATATACCTTGTGAGGATTTGAATCATACTTGTCTGAAACATGCTTAACAGAACCCACCACCATTGTTACAACCAAGTCCTACTTGTGTATATGTGGATTATATGTTTTAATTAACTCTCGAATGCTTAAACATTGATTCTTGGTTGAGTGCTAATCTTGGTGTTGTGAAAGTAAGAGATTTCTGAGACAAAAAGTTGAAGGGCAATAGAGTTATTGTATTTGTTGAGTGTTTAAATTTTCGTTGAGTCTTAGTTGAGTCTTAGTGTGATTTTGCTAAGGGACTAGCAAAAGCTAAGTGTGGGGGAATCTGATAGGAGCATTTTAATGCGACGTTTTAACTGTTATTTCCCTATATTTTCTGTGTTATTTCCTTAATAAAACTCTGTTTAGGAAAGTTTCCATTCTTGGATTAGGAAAGTTCCTTATTGTAGAAAGTTTCCATTTTTGTAGTTTCTATTTTCCATTTCTAGCAAGTTTCCATTTTATTGAGGAAAGTTTCCATTTCTTGTTTTCAGAAAGTTTTTACTTGTATTAATAGTTCCTATTTTCAGGTTCTTGAAAATAAATGAGCTGAAATAAGCTCATAAATGGAAAGAAGGAGATGGCGTGAAAAATTAAAGAGGAAATCAAGCAAGAGGAAATCAAGGAAGAGTTTTTAAAAAGGAAACTATATTTTCCTTGGGGATTAAATTTGCCGTGTAATACTTAAGGAAAAACAAGGTGACAACATGGGAATTAAAGATGACTGATTGAAGATTTCAAGGAGAGATTTTCTTGGGAAACTTTTATGGAAAGAAATATTGTTGGAGGAATAATTTGGTGTGATTGCCAACGTGAAAATCAGAAATAATCAAGGAGATTATGCCAAGAGAGATTCAAGGGAGATATTTATGGAAGGAAAATATGTGTGCACCAAGGAAAAGCTAAAAAGGCGTCTAGATTCATCCCTAAATTCCCTAAAGGAATGTTGGCCGAAATTCATGAAGGAAATCAGAATAATTTCAAGGAAATTCAGAAATTAAATATTAGGGAGGTATTTTAGAGAATTTTGATTGGGTGGAACACATCACACGGATTACTTGGCATTCTATGATTGGTTGGACTACATCACAAAGCTTACTTGGCGAATTCTCATTGGTGGAAGTTATGTGGAAATTTGTGATTGCTTTGTGAACCCTAGCCGTGCTCCTATATATACCCACCTCTTTGACGTTGAAAAAGGGGTTCCATATCCCTTAGAAAAATTCAGAAAAATTATATTGTTGCCGTGAGCTTCTCCCATTTTCTCTCCATCCTCTAAAGCAAGCGACGGAGTTCAAGCAAGGCCGAAGGGAGAAGAAGGAGCCGTGACTATTCCTCCACCATCCACCATTGAAGACTTGCTTTCAAGCTTCAAGGATCACAACGAAAATCATTCATCCTCATCTTCCATCCACGGTGTAATTCGACCTCTACTTTGTAACCTTTGTTTGAATTTCGTTGGTTTGTTTTAGTTGACATATATGTTTGAATGAATATTAATTTCTGAAATTTTATATGATTGAATGAAATTTTCAGATTCATATTATTGTTCTTCGAGAGTTGCTTATGTGGGTTTGTTTAATTAAATTTGCGTTATAGATAACTTTTGTATTTTAATCTTATGTGGTTGCAAACACTTAAGGTTTCGATATAATTGGTGCTAGGTTTAAGAACATGAAATCGACTTTTCGTTTTGTGTAAACTTGAATCAAAGTAGTAAAGGTTTTGTACAAAGATCGAATTTAATTAAAGAGAATTGCAATTAGGTGGACTTTTCCATACTAAGTTGTACACTTGAGTGGATAGCCTTTCTCTATGTGTAATGCGTTAAACATGACATGATTGACTAGCTTTCTAGGGTTTGATTGCATGTTTGATAGGATTAATCTAGGTGCTTTCGCTTAGGTTAATTAGCATTGAAAAGTAAAAAATGGGAATTCATTTGCTTTCGAATGTTTCACATGATCAACTCCTTTCTCATGACTTAGATGAACAATATTGATACGTGCAAAGCATCGCCAATTTAAACCCTGAAAAATATCATCATTAGTATAGAGCAAATAGGGTATCGAACAAACCGGGGATTGAGGGTGCTAACATGTGAGAAACAAATTAAAGAATAAAATATACAATTTACGAAATCAAATAACAAACATATACAAGTTCACGAAAATATTACAAGTTTACAAGAACAAGCATGCATAAATTTCGAACAACAAAAGAAAAGAGAGAGAGCATACATACATTCACACGAATCTAGAGAACAATGAACAATAGAGAGCAACGAAAATCACATATATATACACAAAGAATTCGAAGGAAAGAGAGAAAACAAGTTAGAAAAGGTTTTGGAAATCCCACTCCTATTTATACACAATTTACAAGTCCATATCACATAGGGAATCCATATACAACAAGGATTACTAGTTATTATCTACTTAGAATTACTTAATCTACAAGAAAACAAAATCCCTAAAAAACACCAAGAGAATCCCTAAATTTTAGCAATCCCTAAAAAACACAAAACAAATCCCTAAAAAACACCAAATTAATTCCTAGAAAACACTAACACATATTTACTATTCACGGAGACACTATTCACGAATTTTAAAAACATTTTTTATTTATTTAATTATCTAAGTTAACATGCTACCTAAAAACTCTAAGTTAATTTTAATTATTTACACATATACAAAAACACATAACAAACGAAACAAGGGGGGGTTTTTGAAGATTTAAACTATAATTTTCGAAAACAAATAAAAGATTAAAAACATTTTATTTACATAGGTGGGAAAAGAAGAATTTTTGGAAAACAATTTATCAAGAACCTTTCAAGAACAACATATTCATGCATCCCTTAATCTTGTTAATTACCATGGAAAGATATCAACCAAGAAACAAAGTTACAAGCGCCCAATGTCCCTTATATGACTTCCCTTTACGCAATTGATCGACGAAGCGCCAAACCAACATATTTCAAATGCAAGTATCACACAATCGAAGCGACTCATAATCTCATGCATTCAAATCATTAAGAGCAAGTGAAAGTTTAGTCAATAAACATGCAAATTCAAGTACTCGAAGCGAATCTTTTCATTACATGCATAATCTGATCTCGACCTTTGTACAAAGCCTTTACTACTATATCGAATTAGGGTCCCGAAGCGTTTTACCTAATTACTAGCTCCAATTACATGCAATCATCCTAAGTTGGCCACCAAAGAACAAGAACACATAAAAGTTATCTATAAAACAAAACCAGATTATCATTCCATATTTCGGCAATTAATCAAGATCAAAAACACACAAACACATCAATCATAGAAAAGCATATCAAAATCGCATCCAAAAATCAGAAAGTTATCTCATGGTTTCGGTTTTACACATAAAGAAATCAAAACAGAAAATACAAATACAAGAACACTAAACCGTGAAGAACACATAGGGAAGATGGTATGAACAACCCTTGACTACGTCCCAAGGTCCAAAGCAGATCCAAGGCAGCAACACAAGGTAGAATTCACGGCTAGGATGGAGGATGGCACGGCTAGGAACTTGTAGATGCAAAAACCTGAAACTCAAGAGTAAACCGGTGAGAAACGAAATTGTGGAGAATAATATGTGTCCCCTGAACGTCTAATACACAAGGTATATATAGTAGAACGTCCCAAGGCACTCCCAATTCGTTTCTACTTGGTTTCTCCAAAGTTGTGTTGATCTAGGACTTGTTTGGCACAAAACAGATTTCCGGCAGTCTTGACCTCAGTGTACTAAAACAGCCATAACTTCCTCTAGAAAATATCTATTGACAAGCTGTAAAAAGCTCTGGAAACTAGACATCTGTAGCTTTCCAACCATATAAAGATCATAATTTTCTGAGCTCTGAGCGATTTTCTATGCTCCGTTGAAGTTGACTGATCTGCACAGGCAGTAATCCGAATCTGTAATGGATTTGACTTTTAAAGCACAACTTAAGTCTAATTCGGTTTTCCTTCACATCACATGCCTCTCACATGTCTTCCACGCCTTATTGAAGAATGAAACGTCAAGAACTCCCTAGAACCTTCAAGAATCTCACGGCAATTCCAATCCATACTCAACTAGAAATCCAAACTCCACATTGCTTTGAAATCCGAATTCCTTGTTGCTTTCTCTTCCATGTGCACGGCATATGATCTTCTTGAGACTTCTAGATTCTTCATGAACGTTCCAAGGCTCTCCTAGTATGAGTAGAACTCCTTATGCAAGTAGGTTTCCTAGTTGAATACTGCTTTCTTTTCCGAGATGCTTCTACACTCTTCCGGAACCTTCTTGAGTAATCCTTATCCAACAGGGACTCCTTGTCACACTAGTATTCCTTATCTGAGTAGAATTGAGTTTCCTTGTCCAAGTAGAACTCCTAATCCAAGTCAGCTTCAGACTCCTACTTCAACCGGGATTCCTTTTCCTAGTCAAACTGGGAAAACTTCCATTTCTTCATTTCTTTCCATTTCTGCGCCACTTGTGCCTTCCTTAGCCATTTTTGGACTTTGAGACTCCATTTACACCTGTAAAACACTAACTAAGTTAAATTGATCAAGATAAAGGAAATAACTTAGCAAAATATAGGGTATAAACATTATAAACGTCGCATTTTATGCTCCTATCAAATTCCCCCACACTTAGCTTTTGCTAGTCCCTTAGCAAAATCAACATAACATACCAAAAGACTAAGAAACAAAACAAAGACTAACGAAAATAAACTAAGTATGGAAAACGAAAAACACTAAGACTCAAGACTCAAGACTCAAAAACGTAAAACACTTAAACAAAATCAACACAAAAACATCACAAACAATAACTCCAACGTTGACACACACAATGACTTCTAAGCCCTTTAACATATTGTCTCAGCAATCTCATACTTTCAAGTCACCAAGATTAGCACTTAACCAAGCATCACATCTTCAAGATATTCGAGAGCTAATTACAAAATATAATCCACATATAAGCATGTAAGACTTGGGGGTAAACAATGGTGATGGGGGTTCTCAACACATTTCAAACAAGTCATGATTCAACCTCACATAGATATATCACTCTTTCTTCTCTCAGATTCAAGGTTCATGCTTAAAAGCTTATCACTCAAGTATATGTGAAAGATTACGAAGTAGATCACATACATAAGAAACGAAAGCATATATATTTTTCTTTTAAAGATCTCATGAAAGATATCAACCACATGCACGAATGAACCCAAGCCATAAGTTCAACAGTTATAACTCATCTCCACATCAAAGGCTGTCCCATCTTAAGGATCAAAGAGGTCTTTCAATTAAGGGTTGTAATGGGGCCAAGGCTTAAGGTTTAAAGAAACGAAGGGATAGGAAAATCACAAAGTATCCTAAAAACCTAGTAGAGCACTTGTTCATGTAGAGAGACTATCTTCGAAATCCACCAAGCATAGCAAAACGTCATGTCCTCCTTCTTGGGCTTATAAAAGGGCCAAGTGCCATCATGTTGGGCCCAAACTTCATTCTAACCTTCTTTTGAACAAGTGTGAACAGGACAAAGACCAAATTTTTCAACAATGGGCCTTCAATTCAAAGCAAACTCCAAATCCACTAAGTATAGGGGACTAAAATCCATAAACATAAACAATAATAACACATTTTTTTCTTTAATTGCCGAAAAATATTCTTGTTTTTTTTTTTCGATTTCTTTTTTTTTTCTTTTTTTTTTTCAACTTTCTTTCGGCAATTACATACAAATATTCATATGGACAAGTCTACCCCCACACTTGAACTTCTTCATGCCTTCAAAATTCATCCTTGACGCCAAAACTCCAAGCAAAGTCTCGAAAATATGCTCCACTAAGTCTTTAGAACAAAGGGTAAAGATATAACTATACTAGGGTTAAGGGTTAAGGAATTTTGAGGGTGATGAAAGAAAAGGCTTAATGTAGGCTCAAAGGGGTTAAACTAGGGGGGTCCCACGACGGGCACAAATAGGGACACAGGCTATATTTGGCAATGGTGGTATAATCCTAAGTAAGTACCTTTATCCTTTCCAGAATCAGGGCCATATATTGATTATAAACGTCTCAACAAGCATAACAGTGAATTCTAGCATTCTCTAGTCCATTAAACTTAATCTATGGCATGTAATCAATCAAGATGAAAGAATAATGAGATCAACAAAATCATCGCCAAGAAAACAAGAGTATAATCATTTTTTTCGTTAATCACTCACAAAGAAAGGGCACATGGCTCAAATTCTCACTTAGGGTTGTTATGAATCACAACTTATCTTCCACATGTTCATATTCTGTACCAAAGTTACGCATGCACCATATCTACTACACATTCATATGCTTTTCATAAATCATGATTAACCAAAGAATATCATCAAACATTATCTCAATCTTGTGATCCTCTTTTAGCCTTAATTTCAGAGATATAAGCACATCCTAGACAGTTAAAAGGGCATCCTAAGACTCGATCACAAAACAAAACAAAACAAAAAGATTTTTTTATTTTTTTATTTTTTTATTTATTTTTTATTTTTTGAACAGTGACGATTTTTTTTATTATTAATAAAGTGACGAAAATAATTTTTTTTTTTTTTTTTTTTTTTTTTTTTTAAGACCACAAAACTAGCTATCTAAAAACAAAGTGAAACGTTAAACCCTTCCCCCACACTTAAATCATACATTGTCCTCAATGTATAAACAATTATAAAGCATGCAAAGCATCAATCAAGCATAGAAGAATAGTTAACGCAACAAATCCTAAAAGAAAAGCAAAGTTGACGAAAATAAAAGAGAAGGGAAGAGTTCAAGAAAGCAAATCTGCGTTGATGGCTCCTCCACAGCTACGGATGAAATGGGTTGCCTCCCATGCAGCGCTTAATGTTTAAAGTCTTTCAGCCTAGACTTGCACCTTCACTCCTTAGTTGGTGGCGCCCCCAAAGCCTCCCTTAGGATTTGGAATTGTGTTGCTAGGAAGCTTCCCTTGCTCATGAAACTTACCCATGAACTCTACAACTTGACTCATTTGCTTCTTCATCTCTGCTACATCCGTGGATAAGGCATTGATTTGATTCTCATGATGAGTTTGACCTGCAATCAAAGCTTGAGTAGATTGAGTTAGAGTTCTGATCAATTCATCATTAGAAGCAGAAGAAGAATTTGAATTAAAGTTTGAATTTAAAGGAGTAGAGTTAGGAGCTTGAGGCTTTTGATAAAAGCCTTGAGGACGTTGTTGGAAGCCTTGATGTGTATTTTGCACGTTTTCATTGTTCCTCCAACGAAAGTTAGGGTGATCCCTCCATCCAGGGTTGTAAGTATTTGAGAATGGATCGTTTCTTGGAGGTTGACCACCTTGTTGGAACCCTATGGCGTTAACACCTTCAAGTCCTCCTTCCTCCATGAGTTGAGGGCATTGGTTAGACACATGCCCTTGCATAGAACATATCCACACACCATGACTTGTCCATGAGTTCCCTGAGACATAAGAGAAGTAAGTTTGTTAATTTTATCTTCCATTTTAGCCAAAGCACTTACCTCATGGACCCTTTCACGTGTGGTGGTGGTCTTGGACCTAGAGCTCCCATATTGTTGTTGATTCAAGGCCCTATTCTCAATAAGGATCATTCCAGCCGCAGGCTCCTTGTCAACAAAAGATCCACCAGAAGCAGCATCTAACATGTCTCTTTCCAAAGGTGTGAGACCATCATAAAAGCAAGTGAGCAAGGTCTCATCCTTCATGCCATGTTGAGGGCATTGAGTGATAAGAGACTTGAACCTCTCATAGTATTCTGCGTAGGACTCATCTTGCCCTTGTTGAATGCCACTTATCTTCTTCCTAAGCATGATGATGCGAGATGTAGGAAAGAATTTCTCAAGAAACGCCTTCATCATGTCTGCCCAAGAAGTAATCCGTCCACTAGGCAACTCATAAAGCCATTGCTTTGCCTTGTCAGCCAACGAAAATGGGAAGGCTTTCAACTTCAAAATATGCTCATCCGCTCCTTGAGGCTTCATACTAGTGCATATGAACTGGAATTCCATCAAGTGGTTGTTGGGATCTTCCATAGGGAGTCCATGGAAGGTAGGAAGACGATGAAGCAACCCAGACTTCAACTCAAAATCAGCTGTTAATCCCTCAGCTGCAGCAGGGTAGGTTATGCAGGTTGGCACTCCCCCAGGTGGGATGACGGATGTAGAGAGTTGCCTTATGGTGAGAGCCATTGGTGGTGGTGGTGGTGGTAAAATCAAAGGGAGAGGGGCGTTGGGTGGTTCTTGATGTGGTGAATGTGGGGTATGTGGTGGTGATTGATCCGATGAAGTGGTTGAAGCTTCTAATCCTCCCTCTATTCTGTTCCCTTCACTATCCAATTCAAGCTCACGAATTTGAAGTGGAGTGGAGGCTTGAACGTCAAAGATGTCTGAATTCTGCTTTAGCCTTGCAATTCGTTCTTGAATGACGTGAAGGGGCGTTTTGGTGTACTTGGGTGGTTCAGACGATCCAGACATTCATTGATCTGTAGTAAAACAAAAGAGTAAAGTTAGTAAGGTATAAACAAGACGTGGACCAAGGTACACACATTAAAAACGTCACATATATAAGCATACACATGGCCAACGAAAATTATAGTGGTTAGTTACAATCTTTTACAACTTTCGAAATAATCAACTTCAATAAGAGAATTGTAAGTCAAAGTTTAGACGTGCGGCCCAGAGATTCTAATGTTAATACAAGTCTCCCCTCCTTAATCTTTTGGTAACTCTTTTCACACAGAGCCAGGTAGTAGAGGAACGATTTTGGCGGAGCTTAGCTCACTTGATTGACAGGGGACGAGACCCTTTGTCAGCACTTCTCGTATCCAATCAACCTAGACACTCTATGCTACTAAGGTGCGCCTACTTGATAAAGAAGGTTGCTTGACAAGTATTAATAAAAGAACTCTCACCTATTCCGTTATGACTTACTTTCTTCTTACCAAAACCAATTTTCTCGAAAATTGTCTAAGTATATGATTTTAATAAAACATCATGGACTATTGTTTTGGACGTGCGGCCCAAGTCCTTGTCTTTACACATATTTTTTCGCAAATCCTTTGGGCAACCTTACTGAAAATGGCCAGTGCGGGGGAGGACGAGCACGAGAGGTAGAAACCATTTTGGCATTGCCGTTCTGATTTCAAAACCCGTCATGAACGTTGTCCCCTTTCTAGACACCATCTCACATAGGCTATGCTTACTAAGATAAGGGAAAAATTAAGTGCAAGACATTTTTCAAGTGTTAACAAAAGCCGCCCACAACCTTAAGAGACCTAAATTAGGCGCTAATAAGGGGTTAAGGCTAATGTCAACAAAAGAGACTTCACCTATTCCATAATAGTTCATAATCCCTTACCAAAATCATACCTTAGCGGCGTTTTCATCACATGAAGACTTTTCAATCCCCGGCAACGGCGCCAAAAATTGATACGTGCAAAGCATCGCCAATTTAAACCCTGAAAAATATCATCATTAGTATAGAGCAAATAGGGTATCGAACAAACCGGGGATTGAGGGTGCTAACATGTGAGAAACAAATTAAAGAATAAAATATACAATTTACGAAATCAAATAACAAACATATACAAGTTCACGAAAATATTACAAGTTTACAAGAACAAGCATGCATAAATTTCGAACAACAAAAGAAAAGAGAGAGAGCATACATACATTCACACGAATCTAGAGAACAATGAACAATAGAGAGCAACGAAAATCACATATATATACACAAAGAATTCGAAGGAAAGAGAGAAAACAAGTTAGAAAAGGTTTTGGAAATCCCACTCCTATTTATACACAATTTACAAGTCCATATCACATAGGGAATCCATATACAACAAGGATTACTAGTTATTATCTACTTAGAATTACTTAATCTACAAGAAAACAAAATCCCTAAAAAACACCAAGAGAATCCCTAAATTTTAGCAATCCCTAAAAAACACAAAACAAATCCCTAAAAAACACCAAATTAATTCCTAGAAAACACTAACACATATTTACTATTCACGGAGACACTATTCACGAATTTTAAAAACATTTTTTATTTATTTAATTATCTAAGTTAACATGCTACCTAAAAACTCTAAGTTAATTTTAATTATTTACACATATACAAAAACACATAACAAACGAAACAAGGGGGGGTTTTTGAAGATTTAAACTATAATTTTCGAAAACAAATAAAAGATTAAAAACATTTTATTTACATAGGTGGGAAAAGAAGAATTTTTGGAAAACAATTTATCAAGAACCTTTCAAGAACAACATATTCATGCATCCCTTAATCTTGTTAATTACCATGGAAAGATATCAACCAAGAAACAAAGTTACAAGCGCCCAATGTCCCTTATATGACTTCCCTTTACGCAATTGATCGACGAAGCGCCAAACCAACATATTTCAAATGCAAGTATCACACAATCGAAGCGACTCATAATCTCATGCATTCAAATCATTAAGAGCAAGTGAAAGTTTAGTCAATAAACATGCAAATTCAAGTACTCGAAGCGAATCTTTTCATTACATGCATAATCTGATCTCGACCTTTGTACAAAGCCTTTACTACTATATCGAATTAGGGTCCCGAAGCGTTTTACCTAATTACTAGCTCCAATTACATGCAATCATCCTAAGTTGGCCACCAAAGAACAAGAACACATAAAAGTTATCTATAAAACAAAACCAGATTATCATTCCATATTTCGGCAATTAATCAAGATCAAAAACACACAAACACATCAATCATAGAAAAGCATATCAAAATCGCATCCAAAAATCAGAAAGTTATCTCATGGTTTCGGTTTTACACATAAAGAAATCAAAACAGAAAATACAAATACAAGAACACTAAACCGTGAAGAACACATAGGGAAGATGGTATGAACAACCCTTGACTACGTCCCAAGGTCCAAAGCAGATCCAAGGCAGCAACACAAGGTAGAATTCACGGCTAGGATGGAGGATGGCACGGCTAGGAACTTGTAGATGCAAAAACCTGAAACTCAAGAGTAAACCGGTGAGAAACGAAATTGTGGAGAATAATATGTGTCCCCTGAACGTCTAATACACAAGGTATATATAGTAGAACGTCCCAAGGCACTCCCAATTCGTTTCTACTTGGTTTCTCCAAAGTTGTGTTGATCTAGGACTTGTTTGGCACAAAACAGATTTCCGGCAGTCTTGACCTCAGTGTACTAAAACAGCCATAACTTCCTCTAGAAAATATCTATTGACAAGCTGTAAAAAGCTCTGGAAACTAGACATCTGTAGCTTTCCAACCATATAAAGATCATAATTTTCTGAGCTCTGAGCGATTTTCTATGCTCCGTTGAAGTTGACTGATCTGCACAGGCAGTAATCCGAATCTGTAATGGATTTGACTTTTAAAGCACAACTTAAGTCTAATTCGGTTTTCCTTCACATCACATGCCTCTCACATGTCTTCCACGCCTTATTGAAGAATGAAACGTCAAGAACTCCCTAGAACCTTCAAGAATCTCACGGCAATTCCAATCCATACTCAACTAGAAATCCAAACTCCACATTGCTTTGAAATCCGAATTCCTTGTTGCTTTCTCTTCCATGTGCACGGCATATGATCTTCTTGAGACTTCTAGATTCTTCATGAACGTTCCAAGGCTCTCCTAGTATGAGTAGAACTCCTTATGCAAGTAGGTTTCCTAGTTGAATACTGCTTTCTTTTCCGAGATGCTTCTACACTCTTCCGGAACCTTCTTGAGTAATCCTTATCCAACAGGGACTCCTTGTCACACTAGTATTCCTTATCTGAGTAGAATTGAGTTTCCTTGTCCAAGTAGAACTCCTAATCCAAGTCAGCTTCAGACTCCTACTTCAACCGGGATTCCTTTTCCTAGTCAAACTGGGAAAACTTCCATTTCTTCATTTCTTTCCATTTCTGCGCCACTTGTGCCTTCCTTAGCCATTTTTGGACTTTGAGACTCCATTTACACCTGTAAAACACTAACTAAGTTAAATTGATCAAGATAAAGGAAATAACTTAGCAAAATATAGGGTATAAACATTATAAACGTCGCATTTTATGCTCCTATCAAATATTAGGGTTTGAATCAATTTTAATCATAAGTTTCGGTTTTGATCTTTGTTCTCTCATTCCATTTATGTTTTTATGTTTTTGTGTTTTATTTGTTTTCTTTACTTAGTTTATTTTTCGAAAATCAAAATCAAAAAATCCCTCCTAAATTCGTAAATAATGTTTATACTTGTGAATATCTTTGTGAATATTATACTTTGTTTTAATTTTAATTGTTTAATTGTTTGACAATGACAGGTGTACCCTCAATCCCCGGAATAGAACGATCCCTATTTGCTTATACTACTAACGATATTTCAGGGTTAAATTATGCGCTTGCTTAAAGCGTATCAACACCCAAAGCAAATCCTAAACCCTAGAAGCAAGAAGTTTTGAAAATCACTGTTCATAAACACAAATTGAAACAAGGTGATCGAATTGTTTGAAAAAGTAAGTAGGGCGTCGAATCTCACTAGAACAACTCATTTAAAGATTTAGAAGTCATTTCACTAAAACACAAGCCAAATCCTAAACCATAGAAGCAAGAAGTTTTGAAAATGACTGTTCATAAACTCAAATTGAAACAAGGTGATCGAATTGTTTGAAAAAGTAAGTAGGGCTTTGAATCTCTCTAGAACAACGCATTTAGAGATTTAGAAGCCATTTCACTCCAACCCAAAGCAAATCCTAACCCCCGAAGAAAGAAGTTTGGAAAATAACTGTTCATAAACTCTAATTAAACAAAGTGATCAAATTATCTGAATAAGTGACTAGGGCTTTGAATCTCACTAGAACAACGCATTTAAAGATTTAGAAGCCATTTCACTCAAATCCTAAGCCAAATCCTGAACCCTAGAAGCAAGAAGGTTGCAAAATCACTGTTCATAAACTCAAATTGAAACAAAGTGATCAAATTGTTTGAAAAAGTAAGTAGGGCGTTGAATCTCACTAGAACAACGCATTTAAAGATTTAGAAGCCATTTTACTCACACCCAAAGCAAATCCTAAACCCTAGAAGCAAGAAGTTTTGAAAATCACTGTTCATAAACACAAATTGAAACAAGGTGATCCAATTGTTTGAAAAAGTAAGTAGGGCGTCGAATCTCACTAGAACAACTCATTTAAAGATTTAGAAGTCATTTCACTAAAACACAAGCCAAATCCTAAACCATAGAAGCAAGAAGTTTTGAAAATCACTGTTCATAAACTCAAATTGAAACAAGGTGATCGAATTGTTTGAAAAAGTAAGTAGGGCTTTGAATCTCTCTAGAACAACGCATTTAGAGATTTAGAAGCCATTTCACTCCAACCCAAAGCAAATCCTAACCCCGGAAGAAAGAAGTTTGGAAAATCACTGTTCATAAACTCTAATTAAACAAAGTGATCAAATTATCTGAATAAGTGACTAGGGCTTTGAATCTCACTAGAACAACGCATTTAAAGATTTAGAAGCCATTTCACTCAAATCCTAAGCCAAATCCTGAACCCTAGAAGCAAGAAGTTTGCAAAATCACTGTTCATAAACTCAAATTGAAACAAAGTGATCAAATTGTTTGAAAAAGTAAGTAGGGCGTTGAATCTCACTAGAACAACGCATT